>NW_027116837.1:1800000-2092364 GCF_024137725.1 Prorops nasuta
ACCCTATTCCTATATAAGTACTCAATGACCCCATGTGACCCACCCTAGTCCTATATAAGTACTCAATGACCCCATGTGACCCCCCTAGTCCTATACAAGTACTTAATGACATCATGTGACCCCCCCTAGTCATATATAAGTACTCAATGACCCCATGTGACCCACCCTAGTCCTATATAAGTACTCAATGACCACATGTGACCCCCCCTAGTCCTATATAAGTACTTAATGACCCCATGTGACCCCCCCATGTCCTATATAAGTACTCAATGAACCCATGTGACCCCCCTAGTACTATATAAGTACTCAATGACCCCATGTGACGCACCCTAGTCCTATATAAGTACTCAATGACCCCATGTGACCCACCCCATTCCTATATAAGTACTCAATGACCACACGTGACCCCTCCATGTCCTATATAAGTACTCAATGACCCCATGTGACCCACCCTATTCCTATATAAGTACTCAATGACCCCATGTGACCTACCCTATTCCTATATAAGTACTCAATGACCCCATGTGACCCACCCTAGTACTATATAAGTACTCAATGACCCCACGTGACCCCCCCCATGTCCTATATAAGTACTCAATGACCCCATGTGACCCACCCTATTCCTATATAAGTACTCAATGACCCCATGTGACCCCCCCTAGTCATATATAAGTACTCAATGACCCCATGTGACCCCCCTAGTCCTATATAAGTACTCAATGACCCCATCGACCCACCCTATTCCTATATAAGTACTCAATGACCCCATGTGACCCACCCTTGTCCTATATAAGTACCCAATGACCCCATCGACCCACCCTATTCCTATATAAGTACTCAATGACCCCATGTGACCCACCCTAGTCCTATATAAGTACTCAATGACCACACGTGACCCCTCCATGTCCTATATAAGTACTCAATGACCCCATGTGACCCACCCTATTCCTATATAAGTACTCAATGACCCCATGTGACCCAACCTAGTCCTCTATAAGTACTCAATTACCCCATGTGACCCCCCTAGTCCTATATAAGTACTCAATGATCCCATCGACCCACCCTATTCCTATATAAGTACTCAATGACCCCATGTGACCCACCCTAGTCCTATATAAGTACTCAATGACCCCATGTGACCCCCCTAGTCCTATACAAGTACTTAATGACCCCATGTGACCCCCCCTAGTCATATATAAGTACTCAATGACCCCATGTGACCCACCCTAGTCCTATATAAGTACTCAATGACCACATGTGACCCCCCCCTAGTCCTATATATGTACTTAATGACCCCATGTGACACCCCATGTCCTATATAAGTACTCAATGAACCCATGTGACCCCCCTAGTACTATATAAGTACTCAATGTCCCCATGTGACGCACCCTAGTCCTATATAAGAACTCAATGACCCCATGTGACCCACCCTATTCCTATATAAGTACTCAATGACCCCATGTGACCCCCCCTAGTCATATATAAGTACTCAATGACCCCATGTGACCCCCCTAGTCCTATATAAGTACTCAATGACCCCATCGACCCACCCTATTCCTATATAAGTACTCAATGACCCCATGTGACCCCCCCTAGTCATATATAAGTACTCAATGACCCCATGTGACCCCCCTAGTCCTATATAAGTACTCAATGACCCCATCGACCCACCCTATTCCTATATAAGTACTCAATGACCCCATGTGACCACCCCATGTCCTATATAAGTACTCAATGAACCCATGTGACCCCCCTAGTACTATATAAGTACTCAATGACCCCATGTGACGCACCCTAGTCCTATATAAGTACTCAATGACCCCATGTGACCCACCCCATTCCTATATAAGTACTCAATGACCACACGTGACCCCTCCATGTCCTATATAAGTACTCAATGACCCCATGTGACCCACCCTATTCCTATATAAGTACTCAATGACCCCATGTGACCCACCCTATTCCTATATAAGTACTCAATGACCCCATGTGACCCACCCTAGTACTATATAAGTACTCAATGACCCCACGTGACCCCCCCCATGTCCTATATAAGTACTCAATGACCCCATGTGACCCACCCTATTCCTATATAAGTACTCAATGACCCCATGTGACCCCCCCTAGTCATATATAAGTACTCAATGACCCCATGTGACCCCCCTAGTCCTATATAAGTACTCAATGACACCATCGACCCACCCTATTCCTATATAAGTACTCAATGACCCCATGTGACCCCCCTAGTCCTATATAAGTACTCAATGACACCATCGACCCACCCTATTCCTATATAAGTACTCAATGACCCCATGTGACCCACCCTTGTCCTATATAAGTACTCAATGACCCCATGTGACCCCCCTAGTCCTATATAAGTACTCAATGACCACATGTGACCCCCCCTAGTCCTATATAAGTACTTAATGACCCCATGTGACCCACCCTAGTAATATATAAGTACTCAATGACCCCACGTGACCCCTCCATGTCCTATATAAGTACTCAATGACCCCATCGACCCACCCTATTCCTATATAAGTACTCAATGACCCCATGTGACCCCCCCTAGTCATATATAAGTACTCAATGACCCCATGTGACCCCCCTAGTCCTATATAAGTACTCAATGACCCCATGTGACCCACCCTATTCCTATATAAGTACTCAATGACCCCATGTGACCCCCCTAGTCCTATATAAGTACTCAATGACCCCATCGACCCACCCTATTCCTATATAAGTACTCAATGACCCCATGTGACCCCCCATAGTCATATATAAGTACTCAATGACCCCATGTGACCCCCCTAGTCCTATATAAGTACTCAATGACCCCATCGACCCACCCTATTCCTATATAAGTACTCAATGACCCCACGTGACCCCCCCCATGTCCTATATAAGTACTCAATGACCCCATGTGACCCACCCTATCCTATATAAGTACTCAATGACCCCATGTGACCCCCCCTAATCATATATAAGTACTCAATGACCCCATGTGACCCCCCTAGTCCTATATAAGTACTCAATGACCCCATCGACCCACCCTATTCCTATATAAGTACTCAATGACCCCATGTGACCCACCCTTGTCCTATATAAGTACTCAATGACCCCATGTGACCCCCCTAGTCCTATACAAGTACTTAATGACCCCATGTGACCCCCCCTAGTCATATATAAGTACTCAATGACCCCATGTGACGCACCCTAGTCCTATATAAGTACTCAATAACCCCATGTGACCCACCCCATTCCTATATAAGTACTCAATGACCACACGTGACCCCTCCATGTCCTATATAAGTACTCAATGACCCCATGTGACCCACCCTATTCCTATATAAGTACTCAATGACCCCATGTGACCCACCCTATTCCTATATAAGTACTCAATGACCCCATGTGACCCACCCTAGTACTATATAAGTACTCAATGACCCCACGTGACCCCCCCCATGTCCTATATAAGTACTCAATGACCCCATGTGACCCACCCTATTCCTATATAAGTACTCAATGACCCCATGTGACCCCCCCTAGTCATATATAAGTACTCAATGACCCCATGTGACCCACCCTAGTTCTATATACGTACTCAATGACCACATGTGACCCCCCCTAGTCCTATATAAGTACTTAATGACCCCATGTGACACCCCATGTCCTATAGAAGTACTCAATGACCCCATTTGACCCCCCCTAGTCATATATAAGTAATCAATGACCCCATGTGACCCACCCTAGTCCTATATAAGTACTCAATGACCCCACGTGAACACCCCCCCATGTCCTATATAAGTACTCAATTACCCCATGTGACCCACCCTATTCCTATATAAGTACTCAATGACCCCATGTGACCCCCCCTAGTCAAATATAAGTACTCAATGACCCCATGTGACTCCCCTAGTCATATATAAGTACTCAATGACCCCATCGACCCACCCTATTCCTATATAAGTACTCAATGACCCCATGTGACCCACCCTAGTCCTATATAAGTACTCAATGACCCCATGTGACCCCCCTAGTCCTATACAAGTACTTAATGACCCCATGTGACCCCCCCTAGTCATATATAAGTACTCAATGACCCCATGTGACCCACTCTAGTCCTATATAAGTACTCAATGACCACATGTGACCCCCCCCTAGTCCTATATAAGTACTTAATGACCCCATGTGACCCCACATGTCCTATATAAGTACTCAATGAACCCATGTGACCCCCCTAGTACTATATAAGAACTCAATGACCCCATGTGACCCACCCTAGTAATATATAAGTACTCAATGACCCAATGTGACGCACCCTATTCCTATATAAGTACTCAATGACCCAATGTGACGCACCCTAGTCCTATATAAGAACTCAATGACCCCATGTGACCCACCCTAGTAATATATAAGTACACAATGACCCATGTGACCCACCCTAGACCTATATAAGTACTCAATGACCCCATGTAACCCCCTAGTCCTATATAAGTACTCAATGACCCCATGCGACCCACCCTATTCCTATATAAGTACTCAATGACCCCATGTGACCCCCCTAGTCCTATATAAGTACTCAATGACCCCATCGACCCACCCTATTCCTATATAAGTACTCAATGACCCCATGTGACCCACCCTAGTCCTATATAAGTACTCAATGACCCCATGTGACCCCCCTAGTCCTATACAAGTACTTAATGACCCCATGTGACCTTCCCTAGTCATATATAAGTACTCAATGACCCCATGTGACCCACCCTAGTCCTATATAAGTACTCAATGACCACATGTGACCCCCCCTAGTCCTATATAAGTACTTAATGACCCCATGTGACCCCCCCATGTCCTATATAAGTACTCAATGAACCCATGTGACCCCCCTAGTACTATATAAGTACTCAATGACCCCATGTGACGCACCCTAGTCCTATATAAGAACTCAATGACCCCATGTGACCCACCCTAGTAATATATAAGAACTCAATGACCCAATGTGACGCACCGTAGTCCTATATAAGAACTCAATGACCCCATGTAAACTACCCTAGTAATATATAAGTACACCATGACCCATGTGACCCACCCTAGTCCTATATAAGTACTCAATGACCCCATGTGACCCACCCCATTCCTATATAAGTACTCAATGATCACATGTGACCCCCCCTATTCCTATATAAGTACTTAATGACCCCATGTGACCCACCCTAGTCCTATATAAGTACTCAATGACCCCACGTGACCCCCCCATATCCTATATAAGTACTCAATGACCCCATGTAACCCCCCTAGTACTATATAAGTACTCAATGACCACATTTGACGCACCCTAGTCCTATATAAGAACTCAATGACCCCCTGTGACCCACCCTAGTAATATATATGTAATCAATGACCACATGTGACCCACCCTAGTCCTATATAAGTACAAAATGACCCATGTGACCCACCCTAGTCCTATATAAGTACTCAATGACCCAATGTGACCCCCCCCTAGTCCTATATAAGTACTTAATGACCCCATGTGACACCCCATGTCCTATATAAGTACTCAATGACCCCATCTGACCCCCCCCCCATGTCCTATATAAGTACTCAATGACCCCATCTGACCCCCCCCCCCCCCATGTCCTATATAAGTACTCAATGACCCCATGTGACCCACCCTATTCCTATATAAGTACTCAATGACCCCATGTGACCCCCCCTAGTCATATATAAGTACTCATTGACCCCATGTGACCCCCCTAGTCCTATATAAGTACTCAATGACCCCATCGACCCACCCTATTCCTATATAAGTACTCAATGACCACATGTGACCCCCCCCTAGTCCTATATAAGTACTTAATGACACCATGTGACCCCCCATGTCCTATATAAGTACTCAATGAACCCATGTGACCCCCCTAGTACTATATAAGAACTCAATGACCCCATGTGACCCACCCTAGTAATATATAAGTACTCAATGACCCAATGTGACGCACCCTATTCCTATATAAGTACTCAATGACCACATGTGACCCACCCTAGTCCTATATAAGTAATCAACGACCCCATGTGACCCACCCTAGTCCTATATAAGTACAAAATGACCCCATGTGACCCACCCAAGTCCTATATAAGTACTCAATGACCCCATGTGACCCCCCCTAGTCATATATAAGTACTCAATGACCCCATGTGACCCACCCTAGTTCTATATAAGTACTCAATGACCACATGTGACCCCCCCTAGTCCTATATAAGTACTTAATGACCCCATTTGACACCCCATGTCCTATAGAAGTACTCAATGACCCCATTTGACCCCCCCTAGTCATATATAAGTAATCAATGACCCCATGTGACCCACCCTAGTCCTATATAAGTACTCAATGACCCCACGTGACCCCCCCATATCCTATATAAGTACTCAATGACCCCATGTAACCCCCCTAGTACTATATAAGTACTCAATGACCACATTTGACGCACCCTAGTCCTATATAAGAACTCAATGACCCCCTGTGACCCACCCTAGTAATATATATGTAATCAATGACCACATGTGACCCACCCTAGTCCTATATAAGTACAAAATGACCCATGTGACCCACCCTAGTCCTATATAAGTACTCAATGACCCAATGTGACCCCCCCCCTAGTCCTATATAAGTACTTAATGACCCCATGTGACACCCCATGTCCTATATAAGTACTCAATGACCCCATCTGACCCCCCCCCCCCATGTCCTATATAAGTACTCAATGACCCCATGTGACCCACCCTATTCCTATATAAGTACTCAATGACCCCATGTGACCCCCCCTAGTCATATATAAGTACTCATTGACCCCATGTGACCCCCCTAGTCCTATATAAGTACTCAATGACCCCATCGACCCACCCTATTCCTATATAAGTACTCAATGACCACATGTGACCCCCCCCTAGTCCTATATAAGTACTTAATGACACCATGTGACCCCCCATGTCCTATATAAGTACTCAATGAACCCATGTGACCCCCCTAGTACTATATAAGAACTCAATGACCCCATGTGACCCACCCTAGTAATATATAAGTACTCAATGACCCAATGTGACGCACCCTATTCCTATATAAGTACTCAATGACCACATGTGACCCACCCTAGTCCTATATAAGTAATCAACGACCCCATGTGACCCACCCTAGTCCTATATAAGTACAAAATGACCCCATGTGACCCACCCAAGTCCTATATAAGTACTCAATGACCCCATGTGACCCCCCCTAGTCATATATAAGTACTCAATGACCCCATGTGACCCACCCTAGTTCTATATAAGTACTCAATGACCACATGTGACCCCCCCTAGTCCTATATAAGTACTTAATGACCCCATTTGACACCCCATGTCCTATAGAAGTACTCAATGACCCCATTTGACCCCCCCTAGTCATATATAAGTAATCAATGACCCCATGTGACCCACCCTAGTCCTATATAAGTACTCAATGACCCCACGTGACCCCCCCCATGTCCTATATAAGTACTCAATTACCCCATGTGACCCACCCTATTCCTATATAAGTACTCAATGACCCCATGTGACCCCCCCTAGTCATATATAAGTACTCAATGACCCCATGTGACCCCCCTAGTCCTATATAAGTACTCAATGACCCCATCGACCCACCCTAGTCCTATATAAGTACTCAATGACCCCATGTGCCCCCCTAGTCCTATACAAGTACTTAATGACCCCATGTGACCCCCCTAGTCATATATAAGTACTCAATGACCCCATGTGACCCACCCTAGTCCTATATAAGTACTCAATGACCACATGTGACCCCCCCCTAGTCCTATATAAGTACTTAATGACACCATGTGACCCCCCATGTCTTATATAAGTACTCAATGAACCCATGTGACCCCCCTAGTACTATATAAGAACTCAATGACCCCATGTGACCCACCCTAGTAATATATAAGTACTCAATGACCCAATGTGACGCACCCTATTCCTATATAAGTACTCAATGACCCCATGTGACCCACCCTAGTCCTATATAAGTAATCAACGACCCCATGTGACCCCCCTAGTCCTATACAAGTACTTAATGACCCCATGTGACCCCCCCTAGTCATATATAAGTACTCAATGACCCCATGTGACCCACCCTAGTCCTATATAAGTACTCAATGACCCCATGTGACGCACCCTAGTCCTATATAAGAACTCAATGACCCCATGTAACCCACCCTAGTAATATATAAGTACTCAATGACCCAATGTGACGCACCCTAGTCCTATATAAGAACTCAATGACCCCATGTGACCCACCCTAGACCTATATAAGTACTCAATGACCCCATGTAACCCCCTAGTCCTATATAAGTACTCAATGACCCCATGCGACCCACCCTATTCCTATATAAGTACTCAATGACCCCATGTGACCCCCCTAGTCCTATATAAGTACTCAATGACCCCATCGACCCACCCTATTCCTATATAAGTACTCAATGACCCCATGTGACCCACCCTAGTCCTATATAAGTACTCAATGACCCCATGTGACCCCCCTAGTCCTATACAAGTACTTAATGACCCCATGTGACCTTCCCTAGTCATATATAAGTACTCAATGACCCCATGTGACCCACCCTAGTCCTATATAAGTACTCAATGACCACATGTGACCCCCCCTAGTCCTATATAAGTACTTAATGACCCCATGTGACCCCCCCATGTCCTATATAAGTACTCAATGAACCCATGTGACCCCCCTAGTACTATATAAGTACTCAATGACCCCATGTGACGCACCCTAGTCCTATATAAGAACTCAATGACCCCATGTGACCCACCCTAGTAATATATAAGAACTCAATGACCCAATGTGACGCACCGTAGTCCTATATAAGAACTCAATGACCCCATGTGAACTACCCTAGTAATATATAAGTACACCATGACCCATGTGACCCACCCTACTCTTATATAAGTACTCAATGACCCCATGTGACCCACCCCATTCCTATATAAGTACTCAATGATCACATGTGACCCCCCCTATTCCTATATAAGTACTTAATGACCCCATGTGACCCACCCTAGTCCTATATAAGTACTCAATGACACCACGTGACCCCCCCATATCCTATATAAGTACTCAATGACCCCATGTAACCCCCCTAGTACTATATAAGTACTCAATGACCACATTTGACGCACCCTAGTCCTATATAAGAACTCAATGACCCCCTGTGACCCACCCTAGTAATATATATGTAATCAATGACCACATGTGACCCACCCTAGTCCTATATAAGTACAAAATGACCCCATGTGACCCACCCTAGTCCTATATAAGTACTCAATGACCCAATGTGACCCCCCCCTAGTCCTATATAAGTACTTAATGACCCCATGTGACACCCCATGTCCTATATAAGTACTCAATAACCCCATCTGACCCCCCCCCATGTCCTATATAAGTACTCAATGACCCCATGTGACCCACCCTATTCCTATATAAGTACTCAATGACCCCATGTGACCCCCCTAGTCATATATAAGTACTCATTGACCCCATGTGACCCCCCTAGTCCTATATAAGTACTCAATGACCCCATCGACCCACCCTATTCCTATATAAGTACTCAATGACCCCATGTGACCCACCCTAGTCCTATATAAGTACTCAATGACCACACGTGACCCCTCCATGTCCTATATAAGTACTCAATGACCCCATGTGACCCACCCTATTCCTATATAAGTACTCAATGACCCCATGTGACCCACCCTATTCCTATATAAGTACTCAATGACCCCATGTGACCCAACCTAGTCCTATATAAGTACTCAATGACCCCATGTGACCCCCCTAGTCCTATATAAGTACTCAATGATCCCATCGACCCACCCTATTCCTATATAAGTACTCAATGACCCCATGTGACCCACCCTAGTCCTATATAAGTACTCAATGACCCCATGTGACCCACCCTAGTCCTATATAAGTACTCAATGACCCCATGTGACCCCCCCTAGTCCTATATAAGTAATCAACGACCCCATGTGACCCCCCTAGTCCTATACAAGTACTTAATGACCCCATGTGACCCCCCCTAGTCATATATAAGTACTCAATGACCCCATGTGACCCACCCTAGTCCTATATAAGTACTCAATGACCACATGTGACCCCCCCCTAGTCCTATATAAGTACTTAATGACCCCATGTGACCCCCCCATGTCCTATATAAGTACTCAATGAACCCATGAGACCCCCCTAGTACTATATAAGTACTCAATGACCCCATGTGACGCACCCTAGTCCTATATAAGAACTCAATGACCCCATGTAACCCACCCTAGTAATATATAAGTACTCAATGACCCAATGTGACGCACCCTAGTCCTATATAAGAACTCAATGACCCCATGTGACCCACCCTAGACCTATATAAGTACTCAATGACCCCATGTAACCCCCTAGTCCTATATAAGTACTCAATGACCCCATGCGACCCACCCTATTCCTATATAAGTACTCAATGACCCCATGTGACCCCCCTAGTCCTATATAAGTACTCAATGACCCCATCGACCCACCCTATTCCTATATAAGTACTCAATGACCCCATGTGACCCACCCTAGTCCTATATAAGTACTCAATGACCCCATGTGACCCCCCTAGTCCTATACAAGTACTTAATGACCCCATGTGACCTTCCCTAGTCATATATAAGTACTCAATGACCCCATGTGACCCACCCTAGTCCTATATAAGTACTCAATGACCACATGTGACCCCCCCTAGTCCTATATAAGTACTTAATGACCCCATGTGACCCCCCCATGTCCTATATAAGTACTCAATGAACCCATGTGACCCCCCTAGTACTATATAAGTACTCAATGACCCCATGTGACGCACCCTAGTCCTATATAAGAACTCAATGACCCCATGTGACCCACCCTAGTAATATATAAGAACTCAATGACCCAATGTGACGCACCGTAGTCCTATATAAGAACTCAATGACCCCATGTGAACTACCCTAGTAATATATAAGTACACCATGACCCATGTGACCCACCCTACTCCTATATAAGTACTCAATGACCCCATGTGACCCACCCCATTCCTATATAAGTACTCAATGATCACATGTGACCCCCCCTATTCCTATATAAGTACTTAATGACCCCATGTGACCCACCCTAGTCCTATATAAGTACTCAATGACACCACGTGACCCCCCCATATCCTATATAAGTACTCAATGACCCCATGTAACCCCCCTAGTACTATATAAGTACTCAATGACCACATTTGACGCACCCTAGTCCTATATAAGAACTCAATGACCCCCTGTGACCCACCCTAGTAATATATATGTAATCAATGACCACATGTGACCCACCCTAGTCCTATATAAGTACAAAATGACCCCATGTGACCCACCCTAGTCCTATATAAGTACTCAATGACCCAATGTGACCCCCCCCTAGTCCTATATAAGTACTTAATGACCCCATGTGACACCCCATGTCCTATATAAGTACTCAATAACCCCATCTGACCCCCCCCCATGTCCTATATAAGTACTCAATGACCCCATGTGACCCACCCTATTCCTATATAAGTACTCAATGACCCCATGTGACCCCCCTAGTCATATATAAGTACTCATTGACCCCATGTGACCCCCCTAGTCCTATATAAGTACTCAATGACCCCATCGACCCACCCTATTCCTATATAAGTACTCAATGACCCCATGTGACCCACCCTAGTCCTATATAAGTACTCAATGACCACACGTGACCCCTCCATGTCCTATATAAGTACTCAATGACCCCATGTGACCCACCCTATTCCTATATAAGTACTCAATGACCCCATGTGACCCACCCTATTCCTATATAAGTACTCAATGACCCCATGTGACCCAACCTAGTCCTATATAAGTACTCAATGACCCCATGTGACCCCCCTAGTCCTATATAAGTACTCAATGATCCCATCGACCCACCCTATTCCTATATAAGTACTCAATGACCCCATGTGACCCACCCTAGTCCTATATAAGTACTCAATGACCCCATGTGACCCACCCTAGTCCTATATAAGTACTCAATGACCCCATGTGACCCCCCCTAGTCCTATATAAGTAATCAACGACCCCATGTGACCCCCCTAGTCCTATACAAGTACTTAATGACCCCATGTGACCCCCCCTAGTCATATATAAGTACTCAATGACCCCATGTGACCCACCCTAGTCCTATATAAGTACTCAATGACCACATGTGACCCCCCCCTAGTCCTATATAAGTACTTAATGACCCCATGTGACCCCCCCATGTCCTATATAAGTACTCAATGAACCCATGAGACCCCCCTAGTACTATATAAGTACTCAATGACCCCATGTGACGCACCCTAGTCCTATATAAGAACTCAATGACCCCATGTAACCCACCCTAGTAATATATAAGTACTCAATGACCCAATGTGACGCACCCTAGTCCTATATAAGAACTCAATGACCCCATGTGACCCACCCTAGACCTATATAAGTACTCAATGACCCCATGTAACCCCCTAGTCCTATATAAGTACTCAATGACCCCATGCGACCCACCCTATTCCTATATAAGTACTCAATGACCCCATGTGACCCCCCTAGTCCTATATAAGTACTCAATGACCCCATCGACCCACCCTATTCCTATATAAGTACTCAATGACCCCATGTGACCCACCCTAGTCCTATATAAGTACTCAATGACCCCATGTGACCCCCCTAGTCCTATACAAGTACTTAATGACCCCATGTGACCTTCCCTAGTCATATATAAGTACTCAATGACCCCATGTGACCCACCCTAGTCCTATATAAGTACTCAATGACCACATGTGACCCCCCCTAGTCCTATATAAGTACTTAATGACCCCATGTGACCCCCCCATGTCCTATATAAGTACTCAATGAACCCATGTGACCCCCCTAGTACTATATAAGTACTCAATGACCCCATGTGACGCACCCTAGTCCTATATAAGAACTCAATGACCCCATGTGACCCACCCTAGTAATATATAAGAACTCAATGACCCAATGTGACGCACCGTAGTCCTATATAAGAACTCAATGACCCCATGTGAACTACCCTAGTAATATATAAGTACACCATGACCCATGTGACCCACCCTACTCCTATATAAGTACTCAATGACCCCATGTGACCCACCCCATTCCTATATAAGTACTCAATGATCACATGTGACCCCCCCTATTCCTATATAAGTACTTAATGACCCCATGTGACCCACCCTAGTCCTATATAAGTACTCAATGACACCACGTGACCCCCCCATATCCTATATAAGTACTCAATGACCCCATGTAACCCCCCTAGTACTATATAAGTACTCAATGACCACATTTGACGCACCCTAGTCCTATATAAGAACTCAATGACCCCCTGTGACCCACCCTAGTAATATATATGTAATCAATGACCACATGTGACCCACCCTAGTCCTATATAAGTACAAAATGACCCCATGTGACCCACCCTAGTCCTATATAAGTACTCAATGACCCAATGTGACCCCCCCCTAGTCCTATATAAGTACTTAATGACCCCATGTGACACCCCATGTCCTATATAAGTACTCAATAACCCCATCTGACCCCCCCCCATGTCCTATATAAGTACTCAATGACCCCATGTGACCCACCCTATTCCTATATAAGTACTCAATGACCCCATGTGACCCCCCTAGTCATATATAAGTACTCATTGACCCCATGTGACCCCCCTAGTCCTATATAAGTACTCAATGACCCCATCGACCCACCCTATTCCTATATAAGTACTCAATGACCCCATGTGACCCACCCTAGTCCTATATAAGTACTCAATGACCACACGTGACCCCTCCATGTCCTATATAAGTACTCAATGACCCCATGTGACCCACCCTATTCCTATATAAGTACTCAATGACCCCATGTGACCCACCCTATTCCTATATAAGTACTCAATGACCCCATGTGACCCAACCTAGTCCTATATAAGTACTCAATGACCCCATGTGACCCCCCTAGTCCTATATAAGTACTCAATGATCCCATCGACCCACCCTATTCCTATATAAGTACTCAATGACCCCATGTGACCCACCCTAGTCCTATATAAGTACTCAATGACCCCATGTGACCCACCCTAGTCCTATATAAGTACTCAATGACCCCATGTGACCCCCCCTAGTCATATATAAGTACTCAATGACCCCATGTGACCCACCCTAGTCCTATATAAGTACTCAATGACCACATGTGACCCCCCCCTAGTCCTATATAAGTACTTAATGACCCCATGTGACCCCCCATGTCCTATATAAGTACTCAATGAACCCATGTGACCTCCCTAGTACTATATAAGTTCTCAATGACCCAATGTGACGCAACCTAGTCCTATATAAGAACTCAATGACCCCATGTGACCCACCCTAGACCTATATAAGTACTCAATGACCCCATGTAACCCCCTAGTCCTATATAAGTACTCAATGACCCCATGCGACCCACCCTATTCCTATATAAGTACTCAATGACCCCATGTGACCCCCCTAGTCCTATATAAGTACTCAATGACCCCATCGACCCACCCTATTCCTATATAAGTACTCAATGACCCCATGTGACCCACCCTAGTCCTATATAAGTACTCAATGACCCCATGTGACCCCCCTAGTCCTATACAAGTACTTAATGACCCCATGTGACCTTCCCTAGTCATATATAAGTACTCAATGACCCCATGTGACCCACCCTAGTCCTATATAAGTACTCAATGACCACATGTGACCCCCCCTAGTCCTATATAAGTACTTAATGACCCCATGTGACCCCCCCATGTCCTATATAAGTACTCAATGAACCCATGTGACCCCCCTAGTACTATATAAGTACTCAATGACCCCATGTGACGCACCCTAGTCCTATATAAGAACTCAATGACCCCATGTGACCCACCCTAGTAATATATAAGAACTCAATGACCCAATGTGAACTACCCTAGTAATATATAAGTACACCATGACCCATGTGACCCACCCTACTCCTATATAAGTACTCAATGACCCCATGTGACCCACCCCATTCCTATATAAGTACTCAATGATCACATGTGACCCCCCCTATTCCTATATAAGTACTTAATGACCCCATGTGACCCACCCTAGTCCTATATAAGTACTCAATGACACCACGTGACCCCCCCATATCCTATATAAGTACTCAATGACCCCATGTAACCCCCCTAGTACTATATAAGTACTCAATGACCACATTTGACGCACCCTAGTCCTATATAAGAACTCAATGACCCCCTGTGACCCACCCTAGTAATATATATGTAATCAATGACCACATGTGACCCACCCTAGTCCTATATAAGTACAAAATGACCCCATGTGACCCACCCTAGTCCTATATAAGTACTCAATGACCCAATGTGACCCCCCCCTAGTCCTATATAAGTACTTAATGACCCCATGTGACACCCCATGTCCTATATAAGTACTCAATAACCCCATCTGACCCCCCCCATGTCCTATATAAGTACTCAATGACCCCATGTGACCCACCCTATTCCTATATAAGTACTCAATGACCCCATGTGACCCCCCTAGTCATATATAAGTACTCATTGACCCCATGTGACCCCCCTAGTCCTATATAAGTACTCAATGACCCGATCGACCCACCCTATTCCTATATAAGTACTCAATGACCCCATGTGACCCACCCTAGTCCTATATAAGTACTCAATGACCACACGTGACCCCTCCATGTCCTATATAAGTACTCAATGACCCCATGTGACCCACCCTATTCCTATATAAGTACTCAATGACCCCATGTGACCCACCCTATTCCTATATAAGTACTCAATGACCCCATGTGACCCAACCTAGTCCTATATAAGTACTCAATGACCCCATGTGACCCCCCTAGTCCTATATAAGTACTCAATGATCCCATCGACCCACCCTAGTCCTATATAAGTACTCAATGACCCCATGTGACCCCCCCTAGTCATATATAAGTACTCAATGACCCCATGTGACCCACCCTAGTCCTATATAAGTACTCAATGACCACATGTGACCCCCCCCTAGTCCTATATAAGTACTTAATGACCCCATGTGACCCCCCATGTCCTATATAAGTACTCAATGAACCCATGTGACCTCCCTAGTACTATATAAGTTCTCAATGACCCAATGTGACGCACCCTAGTCCTATATAAGAACTCAATGACCCCATGTG
Source organism: Prorops nasuta (assembly GCF_024137725.1). Classification (NCBI taxonomy): domain Eukaryota; kingdom Metazoa; phylum Arthropoda; class Insecta; order Hymenoptera; family Bethylidae; genus Prorops; species Prorops nasuta. Next base: position 1,816,352 of record NW_027116837.1, read on the forward strand.
ACCCACCCTAGACCTATATAAGTACTCAATGACCCCATGTAACCCCCTAGTCCTATATAAGTACTCAGTGACCCCATGCGACCCACCCTATTCCTATATAAGTACTCAATGACCCCATGTGACCCCCCTAGTCCTATATAAGTACTCAATGACCCCATCGACCCACCCTATTCCTATATAAGTACTCAATGACCCCATGTGACCCACCCTAGTCCTATATAAGTACTCAATGACCCCATGTGACCCCCCTAGTCCTATACAAGTACTTAATGACCCCATGTGACCTTCCCTAGTCATATATAAGTACTCAATGACCCCATGTGACCCACCCTAGTCCTATATAAGTACTCAATGACCACATGTGACCCCCCCTAGTCCTATATAAGTACTTAATGACCCCATGTGACCCCCCCATGTCCTATATAAGTACTCAATGAACCCATGTGACCCCCCTAGTACTATATAAGTACTCAATGACCCCATGTGACGCACCCTAGTCCTATATAAGAACTCAATGACCCCATGTGACCCACCCTAGTAATATATAAGAACTCAATGGCCCAATGTGACGCACCGTAGTCCTATATAAGAACTCAATGACCCCATGTGAACTACCCTAGTAATATATAAGTACACCATGACCCATGTGACCCACCCTACTCCTATATAAGTACTCAATGACCCCATGTGACCCACCCCATTCCTATATAAGTACTCAATGACACCACGTGACCCCCCCATATCCTATATAAGTACTCAATGACCCCATGTAACCCCCCTAGTACTATATAAGTACTCAATGACCACATTTGACGCACCCTAGTCCTATATAAGAACTCAATGACCCCCTGTGACCCACCCTAGTAATATATATGTAATCAATGACAACATGTGACCCACCCTAGTCCTATATAAGTACAAAATGACCCCATGTGACCCACCCTAGTCCTATATAAGTACTCAATGACCCAATGTGACCCCCCCCTAGTCCTATATAAGTACTTAATGACCCCATGTGACACCCCATGTCCTATATAAGTACTCAATAACCCCATCTGACCCCCCCCATGTCCTATATAAGTACTCAATGACCCCATGTGACCCACCCTATTCCTATATAAGTACTCAATGACCCCATGTGACCCCCCTAGTCATATATAAGTACTCATTGACCCCATGTGACCCCCCTAGTCCTATATAAGTACTCAATGACCCCATCGACCCACCCTATTCCTATATAAGTACTCAATGACCCCATGTGACCCACCCTAGTCCTATATAAGTACTCAATGACCACACGTGACCCCTCCATGTCCTATATAAGTACTCAATGACCCCATGTGACCCACCCTATTCCTATATAAGTACTCAATGACCCCATGTGACCCACCCTATTCCTATATAAGTACTCAATGACCCCATGTGACCCAACCTAGTCCTATATAAGTACTCAATGACCCCATGTGACCCCCCTAGTCCTATATAAGTACTCAATGATCCCATCGACCCACCCTATTCCTATATAAGTACTCAATGACCCCATGTGACCCACCCTAGTCCTATATAAGTACTCAATGACCCCATGTGACCCACCCTAGTCCTATATAAGTACTCAATGACCCCATGTGACCCCCCCTAGTCATATATAAGTACTCAATGACCCCATGTGACCCACCCTAGTCCTATATAAGTACTCAATGACCACATGTGACCCCCCCCTAGTCCTATATAAGTACTTAATGACCCCATGTGACCCCCCATGTCCTATATAAGTACTCAATGAACCCATGTGACCTCCCTAGTACTATATAAGTTCTCAATGACCCCATGTGACGCACCCTAGTCCTATATAAGAACTCAATGACCCCATGTGACCCACCCTAGTAATATATAAGTACTCAATGACCCAATGTGACGCACCCTATTCCTATATAAGTACTCAATGACCCCATGTGACCCACCCTAGTCCTATATAAGTACTCAATGACCCCATGTGACCCCCCTAGTCCTATACAAGTACATAATGACCCCATGTGACCCCCCTAGTCATATATAAGTACTCAATGACCCCATGTGACCCACCCTAGTCATATATAAGTACTCAATGACCACATGTGACCCCCCCCCTTATTCCTATATAAGTACTTAATGACCCCATGTGACCCCCCCATGTCCTATATAAGTACTCAATGAACCCATGTGACCCCCCTAGTACTATATAAGTACTCAATGACCCCATGTGACGCACCCTAGTCCTATATAAGAACTCAATGACCCCATGTGACCCACCCTAGTAATATATAAGTACTCAATGACCCAATGTGACGCACCCTAGTCCTATATAAGAACTCAATGACCCCATGTGACCCACCCTAGTAATATATAAGTACACAATGACCCATGTGATCCACCCTAGTCCTATATAAGTACTCAATGACCCCATGTGACCCACCCCATTCCTATATATGTACTCAATGATCACATGTGACCCCCCCTATTCCTATATAAGTACTTAATGACCCCATGTGACCCACCCTAGTCCTATATAAGTACTCAATGACCCCACGTGACCCCCCCATATCCTATATAAGTACTCAATTACCCCATGTAACCCCCCTAGTACTATATAAGTACTCAATGACCACATTTGACGCACCCTAGTCCTATATAAGAACTCAATGACCCCATGTGACCCACCCTAGTAATATATAAGTAATCAATGACCACATGTGACCCACCCTAGTCCTATATAAGTACAAAATGACCCCATGTGACCCACCCTAGTCCTATATAAGTACTCAATGACCCAATGTGACCCCCCCCTAGTCCTATATAAGTACTCAATGACCCCATCTGACCCCCCCCCCCATGTCCTATATAAGTACTCAATGACCCCATGTGACCCACCCTATTCCTATATAAGTACTCAATGACCCCATGTGACCCCCCCTAGTCATATATAAGTACTCAATGACCCCATGTGACCCACCCTAGTCCTATATAAGTACTCAATGACCACACGTGACCCCTCCATGTCCTATATAAGTACTCAATGACCCCATGTGACCCACCCTATTCCTATATAAGTACTCAATGACCCCATGTGACCCACCCTATTCCTATATAAGTACTCAATGACCCCATGTGACCCAACCTAGTCCTCTATAAGTACTCAATGACCCCATGTGACCCCCCTAGTCCTATATAAGTACTCAATGATCCCATCGACCCACCCTATTCCTATATAAGTACTCAATGACCCCATGTGACCCACCCTAGTCCTATATAAGTACTCAATGACGCCATGTGACCTCCCTAGTCCTATACAAGTACTTAATGACCCCATGTGACCCCCCCTAGTCATATATAAGTACTCAATGACCCCATGTGACCCACCCTAGTCCTATTTAAGTACTCAATGACCACATGTGACCCCCCCCTAGTCCTATATATGTACTTAATGACCCCATGTGACACCCCATGTCCTATATAAGTACTCAATGAACCCATGTGACCCCCCTAGTACTATATAAGTACTCAATGTCCCCATGTGACGCACCCTAGTCCTATATAGGAACTCAATGACCCCATGTGACCCACCCTAGTAATATATAAGTACTCAATGACCCAATGTGACGCAACCTAGTCCTATATAAGAACTCAATGACCCCATCTGACCCACCCTAGTAATATATAAGTACACAATGACCCATGTGACCCACCCTAGTCCTATATAAGTACAAAATGACCCCATGTGACCCACCCTAGTCCTATATAAGTACTCAATGACCCCATGTGACCCCCCCTAGTCATATATAAGTACTCAATGACCCCATGTGACCCACCCTAGTCCTATATAAGTACTCAATGACCACATGTGACCCCCCCCTAGTCCTATGTAAGTACTTAATGACCCCATGTGACCCGCCATGTCCTATATAAGTACTCAATGAACCCATGTGACCCCCCTAGAACTATATAAGTTCTCAATGACCCCATGTGACGCACCCTAGTACTATATAAGAACTCAATGACCCCATGTGACCCACCCTAGTAATATATAAGTACTCAATGACCCAATGTGACGCACCCTATTCCTATATAAGTACTCAATGACCCCATGTGACCCACCCTAGTCCTATATAAGTACTCAATGACCCCATGTGACCCCCCTAGTCCTATACAAGTACTTAATGACCCCATGTGACCCCCCCTAGTCATATATAAGTACTCAATGACCCCATGTGACCCACCCTAGTCCTATATAAGTACTCAATGACCACATGTGACCCCCCCCTAGTCCTATATAAGTACTTAATGACCCCATGTGACCCCCCCATGTCCTATATAAGTACTCAATGAACCCATGTGACCCCCCTAGTACTATATAAGTACTCAATGACCACATGTGACCCCCCCCTAGTCCTATATAAGTACTTAATGACCCCATGTGACCCCCCCATGTCCTATATAAGTACTCAATGAACCCATGTGACCCCCCTAGTACTATATAAGTACTCAATGACCCCATGTGACGCACCCTAGTCCTATATAAGAACTCAATGACCCCATGTGACCCACCCTAGTAATATATAAGTACTCAATGACCCAATGTGACGCACCCTAGTCCTATATAAGAACTCAATGACCCCATGTGACCCACCCTAGTAATATATAAGTACACAATGACCCATGTGATCCACCCTAGTCCTATATAAGTACTCAATGACCCCATGTGACCCACCCCATTCCTAGATAAGTACTCAATGATCACATGTGACCCCCCCTATTCCTATATAAGTACTTAATGACCCCATGTGACCCACCCTAGTCCTATATAAGTACTCAATGACCCCACGTGACCCCCCCATATCCTATATAAGTACTCAATGACCCCATGTAACCCCCCTAGTACTATATAAGTACTCAATGACCACATTTGACGCACCCTAGTCCTATATAAGAACTCAATGACCCCATGTGACCCACCCTAGTAATATATAAGTAATCAATGACCACATGTGACCCACCCTAGTCCTATATAAGTACAAAATGACCCCATGTGACCCACCCTAGTCCTTTATAAGTACTCAATGACCCAATGTGACCCCCCCCTAGTCCTATATAAGTACTTAATGACCCCATGTGACACCCTATGTCCTATATAAGTACTCAATGACCCCATCTGACCCCCCCCCCCCCAAGTCCTATATAAGTACTCAATGACCCCATGTGACCCACCCTATTCCTATATAAGTACTCAATGACCCCATGTGACCCCCCCTAGTCATATATAAGTACTCATTGACACCATGTGACCCACCCTATTCCTATATAAGTACTCAATGACCCCATGTGACCCACCCTATTCCTATATAAGTACTCAATGACCCCATGTGACCCAACCTAGTCCTCTATAAGTACTCAATGACCCCATGTGACCCCCCTAGTCCTATATAAGTACTCAATGATCCCATCGACCCACCCTATTCCTATATAAGTACTCAATGACCCCATGTGACCCACCCTAGTCCTATATAAGTACTCAATGACCCCATGTGACCCCCCTAGTCCTATACAAGTACTCAATGACCCCATGTGACCCACCCTATTCCTATATAAGTACTCAATGACCCCATGTGACCCACCCTAGTACTATATAAGTACTCAATGACCCCACGTGACCCCCCCCATGTCCTATATAAGTACTCAATGACCCCATGTGACCCACGCTATTCCTATATAAGTACTCAATGACCCCATGTGACCCCCCCTAGTCATATATAAGTACTCAATGACCCCATGTGACCCCCCTAGTCCTATATAAGTACTCAATGACCCCATCGACCCACCCTATTCCTATATAAGTACTCAATGACCCCATGTGACCCACCCTTGTCCTATATAAGTACTCAATGACCCCATGTGACCCCCCTAGTCCTATACAAGTACTTAATGACCCCATGTGACCCCCCCTAGTCATATATAAGTACTCAATGACCCCATGTGACCCACCCTAGTCCTATATAAGTACTCAATGACCCCATGTGACCCCCCCTAGTCATATATAAGTACTCAATGACCCCATGTGACCCACCCTAGTCCTATATAAGTACTCAATGACCACATGTGACCCCCCCCTAGTCCTATGTAAGTACTTAATGACCCCATGTGACCCCCCATGTCCTATATAAGTACTCAATGAACCCATGTGACCCCCCTAGAACTATATAAATTCTCAATGACCCCATGTGACGCACCCTAGTCCTATATAAGAACTCAATGACCCCATGTGACCCACCCTAGTAATATATAAGTACTCAATGACCCAATGTGACGCACCCTAGTCCTATATAAGAACTCAATGACCCCATGTGACCCACCCTAGTAATATAAAAGTACACAATGACCCATGTGACCCACCCTAGACCTATATAAGTACTCAATGACCCCATGTGACCCCCTAGTCCTATATAAGTACTCAATGACCCCATGTGACGCACCCTAGTCCTATATAAGAACTCAATGACCCCATCGACCCACCCTATTCCTATATAAGTACTCAATGACCCCATGTGACCCACCCTAGTCCTATATAAGTACTCAATGACCCCATGTGACCCCCCTAGTCCTATACAAGTACTTAATGACATCATGTGACCCCCCCTAGTCATATATAAGTACTCAATGACCCCATGTGACCCACCCTAGTCCTATATAAGTACTCAATGACCACATGTGACCCCCCCTAGTCCTATATAAGTACTTAATGACCCCATGTGACCCCCCCATTTCCTATATAAGTACTCAATGAACCCATGTGACCCCCCTAGTACTATATAAGTACTCAATGACCCCATGTGACGCACCCTAGTCCTATATAAGAACTCAATGACCCCATGTGACCCACCCTAGTAATATATAAGAACTCAATGACCCCATGTGACCTACCCTAGTAATATATAAGTACACCATGACCCATGTGACCCACCCTAGTCCTATATAAGTACTCAATGACCCCATGTGACCCACCCCATTCCTATATAAGTACTCAATGACCACACGTGACCCCTCCATGTCCTATATAAGTACTCAATGACCCCATGTGACCCACCCTATTCCTATAAAAGTACTCAATGACCCCATGTGACCCACCCTATTCCTATATAAGTACTCAATTACCCCATGTGACCCACCCTAGTACTATATAAGTACTCAATGACCCCACGTGACCCCCCCCCCCATGTCCTATATAAGTACTCAATGACCCCATGTGACCCACCCTATTCCTATATAAGTACTCAATGACCCCATGTGACCCACCCTTGTCCTATATAAGTACTCAATGACCCCATGTGACCCCCCTAGTCCTATACAAGTACTTAATGACCCCATGTGACCCCCCCTAGTCATATATAAGTACTCAATGACCCCATGTGACCCACCCTAGTCCTATATAAGTACTCAATGACCACATGTGACCCCCCCTAGTCCTATATAAGTACTTAATGACCCCATGTGACCCACCCTAGTAATATATAAGTACACAATGACCCATGTGACCCACCCTAGTCCTATATAAGTACAAAATGACCCCATGTGACCCACCCAAGTCCTATATAAGTACTCAATGACCCCATGTGACCACCCCTAGTCATATATAAGTACTCAATGACCCCATGTGACCCACCCTAGTTCTATATAAGTACTCAATGACCACATGTGACCCCCCCCTAGTCCTATATAAGTACTTAATGACCCCATGTGACACCCCATGTCCTATAGAAGTACTCAATGACCCCATTTGACCCCCCCTAGTCATATATAAGTAATCAATGACCCCATGTGACCCACCCTAGTCCTATATAAGTACTCAATGACCCCACGTGACCCCCCCCCCATGTCCTATATAAGTACTCAATTACCCCATGTGACCCACCCTATTCCTATATAAGTACTCAATGACCCCATGTGACCCCCCCTAGTCATATATAAGTACTCAATGACCCCATGTGACCCCCCTAGTCCTATATAAGTACTCAATGACCCCATCGACCCACCCTATTCCTATATAAGTACTCAATGACCCCATGTGACCCACCCTAGTCCTATATAAGTACTCAATGACCCCATGTGACCCCCCTAGTCCTATACAAGTACTTAATGACCCCATGTGACCCCCCCTAGTCATATATAAGTACTCAATGACCCCATGTGACCCACCCTAGTCCTATATAAGTACTCAATGACCACATGTGACCCCCCCCTAGTCCTATATAAGTACTTAATGACCCCATGTGACCCCACATGTCCTATATAAGTACTCAATGAACCCATATGACCCCCCTAGTACTATATAAGAACTCAATGACCCCATGTGACCCACCCTAGTAATATATAAGTACTCAATGACCCAATGTGACGCACCCTATTCCTATATAAGTACTCAATGACCCAATGTGACGCACCCTAGTCCTATATAAGAACTCAAAGACCCCATGTGACCCACCCTAGTAATATATAAGTACACAATGACCCATGTGACCCACCCTAGACCTATATAAGTACTCAATGACCCCATGTAACCCCCTAGTCCTATATAAGTACTCAATGACCCCATGCGACCCACCCTATTCCTATATAAGTACTCAATGACCCCATGTGACCCCCCTAGTCCTATATAAGTACTCAATGACCCCATCGACCCACCCTATTCCTATATAAGTACTCAATGACCCCATGTGACCCACCCTAGTCCTATATAAGTACTCAATGACCCCATGTGACCCCCCTAGTCCTATACAAGTACTTAATGACCCCATGTGACCTTCCCTAGTCATATATAAGTACTCAATGACCCCATGTGACCCACCCTAGTCCTATATAAGTACTCAATGACCACATGTGACCCCCCCTAGTCCTATATAAGTACTTAATGACCCCATGTGACCCCCCCATGTCCTATATAAGTACTCAATGACCACATTTGACGCACCCTAGTCCTATATAAGAACTCAATGACCCCCTGTGACCCACCCTAGTAATATATAAGTACACAATGACCCATGTGACCCACCCTAGACCTATATAAGTACTCAATGACCCCATGTAACCCCCTAGTCCTATATAAGTACTCAATGACCCCATGCGACCCACCCTATTCCTATATAAGTACTCAATGACCCCATGTGACCCCCCTAGTCCTATATAAGTACTCAATGACCCCATGTGACCCACCCTATTCCTATATAAGTACTCAATGACCCCATGTGACCCACCCTAGTCCTATATAAGTACTCAATGACCCCACGTGACCCCCCCCCCCCATGTCCTATATAAGTACTCAATGACCCCATGTGACCCACCCTATTCCTATATAAGTACTCAATGACCCCATGTGAACCCCCCTAGTCATATATAAGTACTCAATGACCCCATGTGACCCCCCTAGTACTATATAAGTACTCAATGACCCCATGTGACGCACCCTAGTCCTATATAAGAACTCAATGACCCCATGTGACCCACCCTAGTAATATATAAGAACTCAATGACCCAATGTGACGCACCGTAGTCCTATATAAGAACTCAATGACCCCATGTGAACTACCCTAGTAATATATAAGTACACCATGACCCATGTGACCCACCCTAGTCCTATATAAGTACTCAATGACCCCATGTGACCCACCCCATTCCTATATAAGTACTCAATGATCACATTTGACCCCCCCTATTCCTATATAAGTACTTAATGACCCCATGTGACCCACCATAGTCCTATATAAGTACTCAATGACCCCACGTGCCCCCCCCATATCCTATATAAGTACTCAATGGCCCCATGTAACCCCCTAGTACTATATAAGTACTCAATGACCACATTTGACGCACCCTAGTCCTATATAAGAACTCAATGACCCCCTGTGACCCACCCTAGTAATATATATGTAATCAATGACCACATGTGACCCACCCTAGTCCTATATAAGTACAAAATGACCCCATGTGACCCACCCTAGTCCTATATAAGTACTCAATGACCCAATGTGACCCCCCTAGTCCTATATAAGTACTTAATGACCCCATGTGACACCCCATGTCCTATATAAGTACTCAATGACCCCATCTGACCCCCCCCCCATGTCCTATATAAGTACTCAATGACCCCATGTGACCCACCCTATTCCTATATAAGTACTCAATGACCCCATGTGACCCTCCCTAGTCATATATAAGTACTCATTGACCCCATGTGACCCCCCTAGTCCTATATAAGTACTCAATGACCCCACCGACCCACCCTATTCCTATATAAGTACTCAATGACCCCATGTGACCCACCCTAGTCCTATATAAGTACTCAATGACCACACGTCACCCCTCCATGTCCTATGTAAGTACTCAATGACCCCATGTGACCCACCCTATTCCTATATAAGTACTCAATGACCCCATGTGACCCACCCTATTCCTATATAAGTACTCAATGACCCCATGTGACCCAACCTAGTCCTATATAAGTACTCAATGACCCCATGTGACCCCCCTAGTCCTATATAAGTACTCAATGATCCCATCAACCCACCCTATTCCTATATAAGTACTCAATGACCCCATGTGACCCACCCTAGTCCTATATAAGTACTCAATGACCCCATGTGACCCACCCTAGTCCTATATAAGTACTCAATGACCCCATGTGACCCCCCCTAGTCATATATAAGTACTCAATGACCCCATGTGACCCACCCTAGTCCTATATAAGTACTCAATGACCACATGTGACCCCCCCCTAGTCCTATATAAGTACTTAATGACCCCATGTGACCCCCCATGTCCTATATAAGTACTCAATGGCCCCATGTAACCCCCTAGTACTATATAAGTACTCAATGACCACATTTGACGCACCCTAGTCCTATATAAGAACTCAATGACCCCCTGTGACCCACCCTAGTAATATATATGTAATCAATGACCACATGTGACCCACCCTAGTCCTATATAAGTACAAAATGACCCCATGTGACCCACCCTAGTCCTATATAAGTACTCAATGACCCAATGTGACCCCCCCCTAGTCCTATATAAGTACTTAATGACCCCATGTGACACCCCATGTCCTATATAAGTACTCAATGACCCCATCTGACCCCCCCCCCCCATGTCCTATATAAGTACTCAATGACCCCATGTGACCCACCCTATTCCTATATAAGTACTCAATGACCCCATGTGACCCTCCCTAGTCATATATAAGTACTCATTGACCCCATGTGACCCCCCTAGTCCTATATAAGTACTCAATGACCCCATCGACCCACCCTATTCCTATATAAGTACTCAATGACCCCATGTGACCCACCCTAGTCCTATATAAGTACTCAATGACCACACGTCACCCCTCCATGTCCTATATAAGTACTCAATGACCCCATGTGACCCACCCTATTCCTATATAAGTACTCAATGACCCCATGTGACCCACCCTATTCCTATATAAGTACTCAATGACCCCATGTGACCCAACCTAGTCCTATATAAGTACTCAATGACCCCATGTGACCCCCCTAGTCCTATATAAGTACTCAATGATCCCATCGACCCACCCTATTCCTATATAAGTACTCAATGACCCCATGTGACCCACCCTAGTCCTATATAAGTACTCAATGACCCCATGTGACCCACCCTAGTCCTATATAAGTACTCAATGACCCCATGTGACCCCCCCTAGTCATATATAAGTACTCAATGACCCCATGTGACCCACCCTAGTCCTATATAAGTACTCAATGACCACATGTGACCCCCCCCTAGTCCTATATAAGTACTTAATGACCCCATGTGACCCCCCATGTCCTATATAAGTACTCAATGAACCCATGTGACCTCCCTAGTACTATATAAGTTCTCAATGACCCCATGTGACGCACCCTAGTCCTATATAAGAACTCAATGACCCCATGTGACCCACCCTAGTAATATATAAGTACTCAATGACCCAATGTGACGCACCCTATTCCTATATAAGTACTCAATGACCCCATGTGACCCACCCTAGTCCTATATAAGTACTCAATGACCCCATGTGACCCCCCTAGTCCTATACAAGTACATAATGACCCCATGTGAACCCCCTAGTCATATATAAGTACTCAATGACCCCATGTGACCCACCCTAGTCCTATATAAGTACTCAATGACCACATGTGACCCCCCCCTATTCCTATATAAGTACTTAATGACCCCATGTGACCCCCCCATGTCCTATATAAGTACTCAATGAACCCATGTGACCCCCCTAGTACTATATAAGTACTCAATGACCCCATGTGACGCACCCTAGTCCTATATAAGAACTCAATGACCCCATGTGACCCACCCTAGTAATATATAAGTACTCAATGACCCAATGTGACGCACCCTAGTCCTATATAAGAACTCAATGACCCCATGTGACCCACCCTAGTAATATATAAGTACACAATGACCCATGTGATCCACCCTAGTCCTATATAAGTACTCAATGACCCCACGTGACCCCCCCCCATGTCCTATATAAGTACTCAATGACCCCATGTGACCCACCCTATTCCTATATAAGTACTCAATGACCCCATGTGACCCACCCTATTCCTATATAAGTACTCAATGACCCCATGTGACCCACCCTAGTACTATATAAGTACTCAATGACCCCACGTGACCCCCCCCCATGTCCTATATAAGTACTCAATGACCCCATGTGACCCACCCTATTCCTATATAAGTACTCAATGACCCCATGTGACCCCCCCTAGTCATATATAAGTACTCAATGACCCCATGTGACCCCCCTAGTCCTATATAAGTACTCAATGACCCCATCGACCCACCCTATTCCTATATAAGTACTCAATGACCCCATGTGACCCACCCTTGTCCTATATAAGTACTCAATGACCCCATGTGACCCCCCTAGTCCTATACAAGTACTTAATGACCCCATGTGACCCCCCCTAGTCATATATAAGTACTCAATGACCCCATCGACCCACCCTATTCCTATATAAGTACTCAATGACCCCATGTGACCCACCCTATTCCTATATAAGTACTCAATGACCCCATGTGACCCCCCCTAGTCCTATATAAGTACTTAATGACCCCATGTGACACCCCATGTCCTATATAAGTACTCAATGAACCCATGTGACCCCCCTAGAACTATATAAGTTCTCAATGACCCCATGTGACGCACCCTAGTCCTATATAAGAACTCAATGACCCCATGTGACCCACCCTAGTAATATATAAGTACTCAATGACCCAATGTGACGCACCCTATTCCTATATAAGTACTCAATGACCCCATGTGACCCACCCTAGTCCTATATAAGTACTCAATGACCCCATGTGACCCCCCTAGTCCTATACAAGTACTTAATGACCCCATGTGACCCCCCCTAGTCATATATAAGTACTCAATGACCCCATGTGACCCTCCCTAGTCCTATATAAGTACTCAATGACCACATGCGACCACCCCCCTAGTCCTATATAAGTACTTAATGACCCCATGTGTCCCCCCCATGTCCTATATAAGTACTCAATGAACCCATGTGACCCCCCTAGTATTACATAAGTACTCAATGACCCCATGTGACGCACCCTAGTCCTATATAAGAACTCAATGACCCCATGTGACCCACCCTAGTAATATATAAGTACTCAATGACCCAATGTGACGCACCCTAGTCCTATATAAGAACTCAATGACCCCATGTGACCCACCCTAGTAATATATAAGTACACAATGACCCATGTGACCCACCCTAGACCTATATAAGTACTCAATGACCCCATGTGACCCCCTAGTCCTATATAAGTACTCAATGACCCCATGTGACCCACCCTATTCCTATATAAGTACTCAATGACCCCATGTGACCCCCCTAGTCCTATATAAGTACTCAATGACCCCATCGACCCACCCTATTCCTATATAAGTACTCAATGACCCCATGTGACCCACCCTAGTCCTATATAAGTACTCAATGACCCCATGTGACCCCCCTAGTCCTATACAAGTACTTAATGACATCATGTGACCCCCCCTAGTCATATATAAGTACTCAATGACCCCATGTAACCCACCCTAGTCCTATATAAGTACTCAATGACCACATGTGACCCCCCCTAGTCCTATATAAGTACTTAATGACCCCATGTGACCCCCCCATGTCCTATATAAGTACTCAATGAACCCATGTGACCCCCCTAGTACTATATAAGTACTCAATGACCCCATGTGACGCACCCTAGTCCTATATAAGAACTCAATGACCCCATGTGACCCACCCTAGTAATATATAAGAACTCAATGACCCCATGTGACCTACCCTAGTAATATATAAGTACACCATGACCCATGTGACCCACCCTAGTCCTATATAAGTACTCAATGACCCCATGTGACCCACCCCATTCCTATATAAGTACTCAATGACCACACGTGACCCCTCCATGTCCTATATAAGTACTCAATGACCCCATGTGACCCACCCTATTCCTATATAAGTACTCAATGACCCCATGTGACCCACCCTATTCCTATATAAGTACTCAATGACCCCATGTGACCCATCCTAGTACTATATAAGTACTCAATGACCCCACGTGACCCCCCCCATGTCCTATATAAGTACTCAATGACCCCATGTGACCCACCCTATTCCTATATAAGTACTCAATGACCCCATGTGACCCCCCCTAGTCATATATAAGTACTCAATGACCCCATGCGACCCCCCTAGTCCTATATAAGTACTCAATGACCCCATCGACCCACCCTATTCCTATATAAGTACTCAATGACCCCATGTGACCCACCCTTGTCCTATATAAGTACTCAATGACCCCATGTGACCCCCCTAGTCCTATACAAGTACTTAATGACCCCATGTGACCCCCCCTAGTCATATATAAGTACTCAATGACCCCATGTGACCCACCCTAGTCCTATATAAGTACTCAATGACCACATGTGACCCCCCCTAGTCTTTATATAAGTACTTAATGACCCCATGTGACCCACCCTAGTAATATATAAGTACACAATGACCCATGTGACCCACCCTAGTCCTATATAAGTACAAAATGACCCCATGTGACCCACCCAAGTCCTATATAAGTACTCAATGACCCCATGTGACCCCCCCCTAGTCATATATAAGTACTCAATGACCCCATGTGACCCACCCTAGTTCTATATAAGTACTCAATGACCACATGTGACCCCCCCCTAGTCCTATATAAGAACTTAATGACCCCATGTGACACCCCATGTCCTATAGAAGTACTCAATGACCCCATTTGACCCCCCCTAGTCATATATAAGTAATCAATGACCCCATGTGACCCACCCTAGTCCTATATAAGTACTCAATGACCCCATGTGACCCCCCTAGTCCTATACAAGTACATAATGACCCCATGTGACCCCCCTAGTCATATATAAGTACTCAATGACCCCATGTGACCCACCCTAGTCCTATATAAGTACTCAATGACCACATGTGACCCCCCCCTATTCCTATATAAGTACTTAATGACCCCATGTGACCCACCCTAGTCCTATATAAGTACTCAATGACCCCACGTGACCCCCCCAAATCCTATATAAGTACTCAATGACCCCATGTAACCCCCCTAGTACTATATAAGTACTCAATGACCACATTTGACGCTCGCTAGTCCTATATAAGAACTCAATGACCCCATGTGACCCACCCTAGTCCTATATAAATACTCAATGACCCCACGTGACCCCCCCATATCCTATATAAGTACTCAATGACCCCATGTAACCCCCCTAGTACTATATAAGTACTCAATGACCACATTTGACGCTCGCTAGTCCTATATAAGTACTCAATGACCACATGTGACCCCCCCCTAGTCCTATATAAGTACTTAATGACCCCATGTGACCCCCCATGTCCTATATAAGTACTCAATGAACCCATGTGACCCCCCTAGAACTATATAAGTTCTCAATGACCCCATGTGACGCACCCTAGTCCTATATAAGAACTCAATGACCCCATGTGACCCACCCTAGTAATATATAAGTACTCAATGACCCAATGTGACGCACCCTATTCCTATATAAGTACTCAATGACCCCATGTGACCCACCCTAGTCCTATATAAGTACTCAATGACCCCATGTGACCCCCCTAGTCCTATACAAGTACTTAATGACCCCATGTGACCCCCCCTAGTCATATATAAGTACTCAATGACCCCATGTGACCCTCCCTAGTCCTATATAAGTACTCAATGACCACATGCGACCCCCCCCTAGTCCTATATAAGTACTTAATGACCCCATGTGACCCCCCCATGTCCTATATAAGTACTCAATGAACCCATGTGACCCCCCTAGTACTATATAAGTACTCAATGACCCCATGTGACGCACCCTAGTCCTATATAAGAACTAAATGACCCCATGTGACCCACCCTAGTAATATATAAGTACTCAATGACCCAATGTGACGCACCCTAGTCCTATATAAGAACTCAATGACCCCATGTGACCCCCCTAGTCCTATACAAGTACTTAATGACCCCATGTGACCCCCCCGAGTCATATATAAGTACTCAATGACCCCATGTGACCCACCCTAGTCATATATAAGTACTCAATGACCCCATGTGACCCCCCTAGTCCTATATAAGTACTCAATGATCCCATCGACCCACCCTATTACTATATAAGTACTCAATGACCCCATGTGACCCACCCTAGTCCTATATATGTACTCAATGACCCCATGTGACCCCCCTAGTCCTATACAAGTACTTAATGACCCCATGTGACCCCCCCGAGTCATATATAAGTACTCAATGACCCCATGTGACCCACCCTAGTCCTATATAAGTACTCAATGACCCCATGTGACCCACCCTATTCCTATATAAGTACTCAATGACCCCATGTGACCCCCCCTAGTCATATATAAGTACTCAATGACCCCATGTGACCCCCCTAGTCCTATATAAGTACTCAATGATCCCATCGACCCACCCTATTCCTATATAAGTACTCAATGACCCCATGTGACCCACCCTAGTCCTATATAAGTACTCAATGACCCCATGTGACCCCCCTAGTCCTATACAAGTACTCAATGACCCCATGTGACCCACCCTATTCCTATATAAGTACTCAATGACCCCATGTGACCCACCCTAGTCCTATATAAGTACTCAATGACCCCATCGACCCACCCTATTCCTATATAAGTACTCAATGACCCCATGTGACCCACCCTTGTCCTATATAAGTACTCAATGACCCCATGTGACCCCCCTAGTCCTATACAAGTACTTAATGACCCCATGTGACCCCCCCTAGTCATATATAAGTACTCAATGACCCCATGTGACCCACCCTAGTCCTATATAAGTACTCAATGACCCCATGTGACCCCCCCTAGTCATATATAAGTACTCAATGACCCCATGTGACCCACCCTAGTCCTATATAAGTACTCAATGACCACATGTGACCCCCCCCTAGTCCTATGTAAGTACTTAATGACCCCATGTGACCCCCCATGTCCTATATAAGTACTCAATGAACCCATGTGACCCCCCTAGAACTATATAAGTTCTCAATGACCCCATGTGACGCACCCTAGTCCTATATAAGAACTCAATGACCCCATGTGACCCACCCTAGTAATATATAAGTACTCAATGACCCAATGTGACGCACCCTAGTCCTATATAAGAACTCAATGACCCCATGTGACCCACCCTAGTAATATAAAAGTACACAATGACCCATGTGACCCACCCTAGACCTATATAAGTACTCAATGACCCCATGTGACCCCCTAGTCCTATATAAGTACTCAATGACCCCATGTGACCCACCCTATTCCTATATAAGTACTCAATGACCCCCATGTGACCCCCCTAGTCCTATATAAGTACTCAATGACCCCATCGACCCACCCTATTCCTATATAAGTACTCAATGACCCCATGTGACCCACCCTAGTCTTATATAAGTACTCAATGACCCCATGTGACCCCCCTAGTCCTATACAAGTACTTAATGACATCATGTGACCCCCCCTAGTCATATATAAGTACTCAATGACCCCATGTGACCCACCCTAGTCCTATATAAGTACTCAATGACCACATGTGACCCCCCCTAGTCCTATATAAGTACTTAATGACCCCATGTGACCCCCCCATGTCCTATATAAGTACTCAATGAACCCATGTGACCCCCCTAGTACTATATAAGTACTCAATGACCCCATGTGACGCACCCTAGTCCTATATAAGAACTCAATGACCCCATGTGACCCACCCTAGTAATATATAAGAACTCAATGACCCCATGTGACCTACCCTAGTAATATATAAGTACACCATGACCCATGTGACCCACCCTAGTCCTATATAAGTACTCAATGACCCCATGTGACCCACCCCATTCCTATATAAGTACTCAATGACCACACGTGACCCCTCCATGTCCTATATAAGTACTCAATGACCCCATGTGACCCACCCTATTCCTATATAAGTACTCAATGACCCCATGTGACCCACCCTATTCCTATATAAGTACTCAATTACCCCATGTGACCCACCCTAGTACTATATAAGTACTCAATGACCCCACGTGACCCCCCCCATGTCCTATATAAGTACTCAATGACCCCATGTGACCCACCCTATTCCTATATAAGTACTCAATGACCCCATGTGACCCACCCTTGTCCTATATAAGTACTCAATGACCCCATGTGACCCCCCTAGTCCTATACAAGTACTTAATGACCCCATGTGACCCCCCCTAGTCATATATAAGTACTCAATGACCCCATGTGACCCACCCTAGTCCTATATAAGTACTCAATGACCACATGTGACCCCCCCTAGTCCTATATAAGTACTTAATGACCCCATGTGACCCACCCTAGTAATATATAAGTACACAATGACCCATGTGACCCACCCTAGTCCTATATAAGTACAAAATGACCCCATGTGACCCACCCAAGTCCTATATAAGTACTCAATGACCCCATGTGACCACCCCTAGTCATATATAAGTACTCAATGACCCCATGTGACCCACCCTAGTTCTATATAAGTACTCAATGACCACATGTGACCCCCCCCTAGTCCTATATAAGTACTTAATGACCCCATGTGACACCCCATGTCCTATAGAAGTACTCAATGACCCCATTTGACCCCCCCTAGTCATATATAAGTAATCAATGACCCCATGTGACCCACCCTAGTCCTATATAAGTACTCAATGACCCCACGTGACCCCCCCCCCATGTCCTATATAAGTACTCAATTACCCCATGTGACCCACCCTATTCCTATATAAGTACTCAATGACCCCATGTGACCCCCCCTAGTCATATATAAGTACTCAATGACCCCATGTGACCCCCCTAGTCCTATATAAGTACTCAATGACCCCATCGACCCACCCTATTCCTATATAAGTACTCAATGACCCCATGTGACCCACCCTAGTCCTATATAAGTACTCAATGACCCCATGTGACCCCCCTAGTCCTATACAAGTACTTAATGACCCCATGTGACCCCCCCTAGTCATATATAAGTACTCAATGACCCCATGTGACCCACCCTAGTCCTATATAAGTACTCAATGACCACATGTGACCCCCCCCTAGTCCTATATAAGTACTTAATGACCCCATGTGACCCCACATGTCCTATATAAGTACTCAATGAACCCATATGACCCCCCTAGTACTATATAAGAACTCAATGACCCCATGTGACCCACCCTAGTAATATATAAGTACTCAATGACCCAATGTGACGCACCCTATTCCTATATAAGTACTCAATGACCCAATGTGACGCACCCTAGTCCTATATAAGAACTCAAAGACCCCATGTGACCCACCCTAGTAATATATAAGTACACAATGACCCATGTGACCCACCCTAGACCTATATAAGTACTCAATGACCCCATGTAACCCCCTAGTCCTATATAAGTACTCAATGACCCCATGCGACCCACCCTATTCCTATATAAGTACTCAATGACCCCATGTGACCCCCCTAGTCCTATATAAGTACTCAATGACCCCATCAACCCACCCTATTCCTATATAAGTACTCAATGACCCCATGTGACCCACCCTAGTCCTATATAAGTACTCAATGACCCCATGTGACCCCCCTAGTCCTATACAAGTACTTAATGACCCCATGTGACCTTCCCTAGTCATATATAAGTACTCAATGACCCCATGTGACCCACCCTAGTCCTATATAAGTACTCAATGACCACATGTGACCCCCCCTAGTCCTATATAAGTACTTAATGACCCCATGTGACCCCCCCATGTCCTATATAAGTACTCAATGACCACATTTGACGCACCCTAGTCCTATATAAGAACTCAATGACCCCCTGTGACCCACCCTAGTAATATATAAGTACTCAATGACCCCATGTGACCCACCCTATTCCTATATAAGTACTCAATGACCCCATGTGACCCACCCTAGTACTATATAAGTACTCAATGACCCCACGTGACCCCCCCCCATGTCCTATATAAGTACTCAATGACCCCATGTGACCCACCCTATTCCTATATAAGTACTCAATGACCCCATGTGAACCCCCCTAGTCATATATAAGTACTCAATGACCCCATGTGACCCCCCTAGTACTATATAAGTACTCAATGACCCCATGTGACGCACCCTAGTCCTATATAAGAACTCAATGACCCCATGTGACCCACCCTAGTAATATATAAGAACTCAATGACCCAATGTGACGCACCGTAGTCCTATATAAGAACTCAATGACCCCATGTGAACTACCCTAGTAATATATAAGTACACCATGACCCATGTGACCCACCCTAGTCCTATATAAGTACTCAATGACCCCATGTGACCCACCCCATTCCTATATAAGTACTCATTGATCACATTTGACCCCCCCTATTCCTATATAAGTACTTAATGACCCCATGTGACCCACCATAGTCCTATATAAGTACTCAATGACCCCACGTGCCCCCCCCATATCCTATATAAGTACTCAATGGCCCCATGTAACCCCCTAGTACTATATAAGTACTCAATGACCACATTTGACGCACCCTAGTCCTATATAAGAACTCAATGACCCCCTGTGACCCACCCTAGTAATATATATGTAATCAATGACCACATGTGACCCACCCTAGTCCTATATAAGTACAAAATGACCCCATGTGACCCACCCTAGTCCTATATAAGTACTCAATGACCCAATGTGACCCCCCTAGTCCTATATAAGTACTTAATGACCCCATGTGACACCCCATGTCCTATATAAGTACTCAATGACCCCATCTGACCCCCCCCCCCCCATGTCCTATATAAGTACTCAATGACCCCATGTGACCCACCCTATTCCTATATAAGTACTCAATGACCCCATGTGACCCACCCTATTCCTATATAAGTACTCAATGACCCCATGTGACCCAACCTAGTCCTATATAAGTACTCAATGACCCCATGTGACCCCCCTAGTCCTATATAAGTACTCAATGATCCCATCAACCCACCCTATTCCTATATAAGTACTCAATGACCCCATGTGACCCACCCTAGTCCTATATAAGTACTCAATGACCCCATGTGACCCACCCTAGTCCTATATAAGTACTCAATGACCCCATGTGACCCCCCCTAGTCATATATAAGTACTCAATGACCCCATGTGACCCACCCTAGTCCTATATAAGTACTCAATGACCACATGTGACCCCCCCCTAGTCCTATATAAGTACTTAATGACCCCATGTGACCCCCCATGTCCTATATAAGTACTCAATGGCCCCATGTAACCCCCTAGTACTATATAAGTACTCAATGACCACATTTGACGCACCCTAGTCCTATATAAGAACTCAATGACCCCCTGTGACCCACCCTAGTAATATATATGTAATCAATGACCACATGTGACCCACCCTAGTCCTATATAAGTACAAAATGACCCCATGTGACCCACCCTAGTCCTATATAAGTACTCAATGACCCAATGTGACCCCCCCCTAGTCCTATATAAGTACTTAATGACCCCATGTGACACCCCATGTCCTATATAAGTACTCAATGACCCCATCTGACCCCCCCCCCCCCATGTCCTATATAAGTACTCAATGACCCCATGTGACCCACCCTATTCCTATATAAGTACTCAATGACCCCATGTGACCCTCCCTAGTCATATATAAGTACTCATTGACCCCATGTGACCCCCCTAGTCCTATATAAGTACTCAATGACCCCATCGACCCACCCTACTCCTATATAAGTACTCAATGACCCCATGTGACCCACCCTAGTCCTATATAAGTACTCAATGACCACACGTCACCCCTCCATGTCCTATATAAGTACTCAATGACCCCATGTGACCCACCCTATTCCTATATAAGTACTCAATGACCCCATGTGACCCACCCTATTCCTATATAAGTACTCAATGACCCCATGTGACCCAACCTAGTCCTATATAAGTACTCAATGACCCCATGTGACCCCCCTAGTCCTATATAAGTACTCAATGATCCCATCGACCCACCCTATTCCTATATAAGTACTCAATGACCCCATGTGACCCACCCTAGTCCTATATAAGTACTCAATGACCCCATGTGACCCACCCTAGTCCTATATAAGTACTCAATGACCCCATGTGACCCCCCCTAGTCATATATAAGTACTCAATGACCCCATGTGACCCACCCTAGTCCTATATAAGTACTCAATGACCACATGTGACCCCCCCCTAGTCCTATATAAGTACTTAATGACCCCATGTGACCCCCCATGTCCTATATAAGTACTCAATGAACCCATGTGACCTCCCTAGTACTATATAAGTTCTCAATGACCCCATGTGACGCACCCTAGTCCTATATAAGAACTCAATGACCCCATGTGACCCACCCTAGTAATATATAAGTACTCAATGACCCAATGTGACGCACCCTATTCCTATATAAGTACTCAATGACCCCATGTGACCCACCCTAGTCCTATATAAGTACTCAATGACCCCATGTGACCCCCCTAGTCCTATACAAGTACATAATGACCCCATGTGAACCCCCTAGTCATATATAAGTACTCAATGACCCCATGTGACCCACCCTAGTCCTATATAAGTACTCAATGACCACATGTGACCCCCCCCTATTCCTATATAAGTACTTAATGACCCCATGTGACCCCCCCATGTCCTATATAAGTACTCAATGAACCCATGTGACCCCCCTAATACTATATAAGTACTCAATGACCCCATGTGACGCACCCTAGTCCTATATAAGAACTCAATGACCCCATGTGACCCACCCTAGTAATATATAAGTACTCAATGACCCAATGTGACGCACCCTAGTCCTATATAAGAACTCAATGACCCCATGTGACCCACCCTAGTAATATATAAGTACACAATGACCCATGTGATCCACCCTAGTCCTATATAAGTACTCAATGACCCCATGTGACCCACCCCATTCCTATATAAGTACTCAATGATCACATGTGACCCCCCCTATTCCTATATAAGTACTTAATGACCCCATGTGACCCACCCTAGTCCTATATAAGTACTCAATGACCCCACGTGACCCCCCCATATCCTATATAAGTACTCAATGACCCCATGTAACCCCCCTAGTACTATATAAGTACTCAATGACCACATTTGACGCACCCTACTCCTATATAAGAACTCAATGACCCCATGTGACCCACCCTAGTAATATATAAGTAATCAATGACCACATGTGACCCACCCTAGACCTATATAAGTACAAAATGACCCCATGTGACCCACCCTAGTCCTATATAAGTACTCAATGACCCCATGTGACCCACCCTATTCCTATATAAGTACTCAATGACCCCATGTGACCCACCCTATTCCTATATAAGTACTCAATGACCCCATGTGACCCACCCTAGTACTATATAAGTACTCAATGACCCCACGTGACCCCCCCCCATGTCCTATATAAGTACTCAATGACCCCATGTGACCCACCCTATTCCTATATAAGTACTCAATGACCCCATGTGACCCCCCCTAGTCATATATAAGTACTCAATGACCCCATGTGACCCCCCTAGTCCTATATAAGTACTCAATGACCCCATCGACCCACCCTATTCCTATATAAGTACTCAATGCCCATGTGACCCACCCTTGTCCTATATAAGTACTCAATGACCCCATGTGACCCCCCTAGTCCTATACAAGTACTTAATGACCCCATGTGACCCCCCCTAGTCATATATAAGTACTCAATGACCCCATCGACCCACCCTATTCCTATATAAGTACTCAATGACCCCATGTGACCCACACTATTCCTATATAAGTACTCAATGACCCCATGTGACCCCCCCTAGTCCTATATAAGTACTTAATGACCCCATGTGACACCCCATGTCCTATATAAGTACTCAATGAACCCATGTGACCCCCCTAGAACTATATAAGTTCTCAATGACCCCATGTGACGCACCCTAGTCCTATATAAGAACTCAATGACCCCATGTGACCCACCCTAGTAATATATAAGTACTCAATGACCCAATGTGACGCACCCTATTCCTATATAAGTACTCAATGACCCCATGTGACCCACCCTAGTCCTATATAAGTACTCAATGACCCCATGTGACCCCCCTAGTCCTATACAAGTACTTAATGACCCCATGTGACCCCCCCTAGTCATATATAAGTACTCAATGACCCCATGTGACCCTCCCTAGTCCTATATAAGTACTCAATGACCACATGCGACCACCCCCCTAGTCCTATATAAGTACTTAATGACCCCATGTGTCCCCCCCATGTCCTATATAAGTACTCAACGAACCCATGTGACCCCCCTAGTATTACATAAGTACTCAATGACCCCATGTGACGCACCCTAGTCATATATAAGAACTCAATGACCCCATGTGACCCACCCTAGTAATATATAAGTACTCAATGACCCAATGTGACGCACCCTAGTCCTATATAAGAACTCAATGACCCCATGTGACCCACCCTAGTAATATATAAGTACACAATGACCCATGTGACCCACCCTAGACCTATATAAGTACTCAATGACTCCATGTGACCCCCCTAGTCCTATATAAGTACTCAATGACCCCATGTGACCCCCCTAGTACTATATAAGTACTCAATGACCCCATGTGACCCACCCTAGTAATATATAAGTACACAATGACCCATGTGACCCACCCTAGTAATATATAAGAACTCAATGACCCCATGTGACCTACCCTAGTAATATATAAGTACACCATGACCCATGTGACCCACCCTAGTCCTATATAAGTACTCAATGACCCCATGTGACCCACCCCATTCCTATATAAGTACTCAATGACCACACGTGACCCCTCCATGTCCTATATAAGTACTCAATGACCCCATGTGACCCACCCTATTCCTATATAAGTACTCAATGACCCCATGTGACCCACCCTATTCCTATATAAGTACTCAATGACCCCATGTGACCCATCCTAGTACTATATAAGTACTCAATGACCCCACGTGACCCCCCCCATGTCCTATATAAGTACTCAATGACCCATGTGACCCACCCTATTCCTATATAAGTACTCAATGACCCCATGTGACCCCCCCTAGTCATATATAAGTACTCAATGACCCCATGCGACCCCCCTAGTCCTATATAAGTACTCAATGACCCCATCGACCCACCCTATTCCTATATAAGTACTCAATGACCCCATGTGACCCACCCTTGTCCTATATAAGTACTCAATGACCCCATGTGACCCCCCTAGTCCTATACAAGTACTTAATGACCCCATGTGACCCCCCCTAGTCATATATAAGTACTCAATGACCCCATGTGACCCACCCTAGTCCTATATAAGTACTCAATGACCACATGTGACCCCCCCTAGTCTTTATATAAGTACTTAATGACCCCATGTGACCCACCCTAGTAATATATAAGTACACAATGACCCATGTGACCCACCCTAGTCCTATATAAGTACAAAATGACCCCATGTGACCCACCCAAGTCCTATATAAGTACTCAATGACCCCATGTGACCCCCCCCTAGTCATATATAAGTACTCAATGACCCCATGTGACCCACCCTAGTTCTATATAAGTACTCAATGACCACATGTGACCCCCCCCTAGTCCTATATAAGAACTTAATGACCCCATGTGACACCCCATGTCCTATAGAAGTACTCAATGACCCCCATTTGACCCCCCCTAGTCATATATAAGTAATCAATGACCCCATGTGGACCCACCCTAGTCCTATATAAGTACTCAATGACCCCATGTGACCCCCCTAGTCCTATACAAGTACATAATGACCCCATGTGACCCCCCCTAGTCATATATAAGTACTCAATGACCCCATGTGACCCACCCTAGTCCTATATAAGTACTCAATGACCACATGTGACCCCCCCCTATTCCTATATAAGTACTTAATGACCCCATGTGACCCACCCTAGTCCTATATAAGTACTCAATGACCCCACGTGACCCCCCCAAATCCTATATAAGTACTCAATGACCCCATGTAACCCCCCTAGTACTATATAAGTACTCAATGACCACATTTGACGCTCGCTAGTCCTATATAAGAACTCAATGACCCCATGTGACCCACCCTAGTCCTATATAAATACTCAATGACCCCACGTGACCCCCCCATATCCTATATAAGTACTCAATGACCCCATGTAACCCCCCCTAGTACTATATAAGTACTCAATGACCACATTTGACGCTCGCTAGTCCTATATAAGTACTCAATGACCACATGTGACCCCCCCCTAGTCCTATATAAGTACTTAATGACCCCATGTGACCCCCCATGTCCTATATAAGTACTCAATGAACCCATGTGACCCCCCTAGAACTATATAAGTTCTCAATGACCCCATGTGACGCACCCTAGTCCTATATAAGAACTCAATGACCCCATGTGACCCACCCTAGTAATATATAAGTACTCAATGACCCAATGTGACGCACCCTATTCCTATATAAGTACTCAATGACCCCATGTGACCCACCCTAGTCCTATATAAGTACTCAATGACCCCATGTGACCCCCCTAGTCCTATACAAGTACTTAATGACCCCATGTGACCCCCCCTAGTCATATATAAGTACTCAATGACCCATGTGACCCTCCCTAGTCCTATATAAGTACTCAATGACCACATGCGACCCCCCCCTAGTCCTATATAAGTACTTAATGACCCCATGTGACCCCCCCATGTCCTATATAAGTACTCAATGAACCCATGTGACCCCCCTAGTACTATATAAGTACTCAATGACCCCATGTGACGCACCCTAGTCCTATATAAGAACTCAATGACCCCATGTGACCCACCCTAGTAATATATAAGTACTCAATGACCCAATGTGACGCACCCTAGTCCTATATAAGAACTCAATGACCCCATGTGACCCCCCTAGTCCTATACAAGTACTTAATGACCCCATGTGACACCCCCCGAGTCATATATAAGTACTCAATGACCCCATGTGACCCACCCTAGTCATATATAAGTACTCAATGACCCCATGTGACCCCCCTAGTCCTATATAAGTACTCAATGATCCCATCGACCCACCCTATTCCTATATAAGTACTCAATGACCCCATGTGACCCACCCTAGTCCTATATATGTACTCAATGACCCCATGTGACCCCCCTAGTCCTATACAAGTACTTAATGACCCCATGTGACCCCCCCGAGTCATATATAAGTACTCAATGACCCCCATGTGACCCACCCTAGTCCTATATAAGTACTCAATGACCCCATGTGACCCACCCTATTCCTATATAAGTACTCAATGACCCCATGTGACCCCCCCTAGTCATATATAAGTACTCAATGACCCCATGTGACCCCCCTAGTCCTATATAAGTACTCAATGATCCCATCGACACACCCTATTCCTATATAAGTACTCAATGACCCCATGTGACCCACCCTAGTCCTATATAAGTACTCAATGACCCCATGTGACCCCCCTAGTCCTATACAAGTACTCAATGACCCCATGTGACCCACCCTATTCCTATATAAGTACTCAATGACCCCATGCTGACCCACCCTAGTCCTATATAAGCACTCAATGACCCCATCGACCCACCCTATTCCTATATAAGTACTCAATGACCCCATGTGACCCACCCTTGTCCTATATAAGTACTCAATGACCCCATGTGACCCCCCTAGTCCTATACAAGTACTTAATGACCCCATGTGACCCCCCCTAGTCATATATAAGTACTCAATGACCCCATGTGACCCACCCCTAGTCCTATATAAGTACTCAATGACCCCATGTGACCCCCCCTAGTCATATATAAGTACTCAATGACCCCATGTGACCCACCCTAGTCCTATATAAGTACTCAATGACCACATGTGACCCCCCCCTAGTCCTATGTAAGTACTTAATGACCCCATGTGACCCCCCATGTCCTATATAAGTACTCAATGAACCCATGTGACCCCCCTAGAACTATATAAGTTCTCAATGACCCCATGTGACGCACCCTAGTCCTATATAAGAACTCAATGACCCCATGTGACCCACCCTAGTAATATATAAGTACTCAATGACCCAATGTGACGCACCCTAGTCCTATATAAGAACTCAATGACCCCATGTGACCCACCCTAGTAATATAAAAGTACACAATGACCCATGTGACCCACCCTAGACCTATATAAGTACTCAATGACCCCATGTGACCCCCTAGTCCTATATAAGTACTCAATGACCCCATGTGACCCACCCTATTCCTATATAAGTACTCAATGACCCCCATGTGACCCCCCTAGTCCTATATAAGTACTCAATGACCCCATCGACCCACCCTATTCCTATATAAGTACTCAATGACCCCATGTGACCCACCCTAGTCCTATATAAGTACTCAATGACCCCATGTGACCCCCCTAGTCCTATACAAGTACTTAATGACATCATGTGACCCCCCCTAGTCATATATAAGTACTCAATGACCCCATGTGACCCACCCTAGTCCTATATAAGTACTCAATGACCACATGTGACCCCCCCCTAGTCCTATATAAGTACTTAATGACCCCATGTGACCCCCCCATGTCCTATATAAGTACTCAATGAACCCATGTGACCCCCCTAGTACTATATAAGTACTCAATGACCCCATGTGACGCACCCTAGTCCTATATAAGAACTCAATGACCCCATGTGACCCACCCTAGTAATATATAAGAACTCAATGACCCCATGTGACCTACCCTAGTAATATATAAGTACACCATGACCCATGTGACCCACCCTAGTCCTATATAAGTACTCAATGACCCCATGTGACCCACCCCATTCCTATATAAGTACTCAATGACCACACGTGACCCCTCCATGTCCTATATAAGTACTCAATGACCCCATGTGACCCACCCTATTCCTATATAAGTACTCAATGACCCCATGTGACCCACCCTATTCCTATATAAGTACTCAATTACCCCAATGTGACCCACCCTAGTACTATATAAGTACTCAATGACCCCACGTGACCCCCCCCATGTCCTATATAAGTACTCAATGACCCCATGTGACCCACCCTATTCCTATATAAGTACTCAATGACCCCATGTGACCCACCCTTGTCCTATATAAGTACTCAATGACCCCATGTGACCCCCCTAGTCCTATACAAGTACTTAATGACCCCATGTGACCCCCCCTAGTCATATATAAGTACTCAATGACCCCATGTGACCCACCCTAGTCCTATATAAGTACTCAATGACCACATGTGACCCCCCCTAGTCCTATATAAGTACTTAATGACCCCATGTGACCCACCCTAGTAATATATAAGTACACAATGACCCATGTGACCCACCCTAGTCCTATATAAGTACAAAATGACCCCATGTGACCCACCCAAGTCCTATATAAGTACTCAATGACCCCATGTGACCACCCCTAGTCATATATAAGTACTCAATGACCCCATGTGACCCACCCTAGTTCTATATAAGTACTCAATGACCACATGTGACCCCCCCCTAGTCCTATATAAGTACTTAATGACCCCATGTGACACCCCATGTCCTATAGAAGTACTCAATGACCCCATTTGACCCCCCCTAGTCATATATAAGTAATCAATGACCCCATGTGACCCACCCTAGTCCTATATAAGTACTCAATGACCCCACGTGACCCCCCCCCCCATGTCCTATATAAGTACTCAATTACCCCATGTGACCCACCCTATTCCTATATAAGTACTCAATGACCCCATGTGACCCCCCCTAGTCATATATAAGTACTCAATGACCCCATGTGACCCCCCTAGTCCTATATAAGTACTCAATGACCCCATCGACCCACCCTATTCCTATATAAGTACTCAATGACCCCATGTGACCCACCCTAGTCCTATATAAGTACTCAATGACCCCATGTGACCCCCCTAGTCCTATACAAGTACTTAATGACCCCATGTGACCCCCCCTAGTCATATATAAGTACTCAATGACCCCATGTGACCCACCCTAGTCCTATATAAGTACTCAATGACCACATGTGACCCCCCCCTAGTCCTATATAAGTACTTAATGACCCCATGTGACCCCACATGTCCTATATAAGTACTCAATGAACCCATATGACCCCCCTAGTACTATATAAGAACTCAATGACCCCATGTGACCCACCCTAGTAATATATAAGTACTCAATGACCCAATGTGACGCACCCTATTCCTATATAAGTACTCAATGACCCAATGTGACGCACCCTAGTCCTATATAAGAACTCAAAGACCCCATGTGACCCACCCTAGTAATATATAAGTACACAATGACCCATGTGACCCACCCTAGACCTATATAAGTACTCAATGACCCCATGTAACCCCCTAGTCCTATATAAGTACTCAATGACCCCATGCGACCCACCCTATTCCTATATAAGTACTCAATGACCCCATGTGACCCCCCTAGTCCTATATAAGTACTCAATGACCCCATCGACCCACCCTATTCCTATATAAGTACTCAATGACCCCATGTGACCCACCCTAGTCCTATATAAGTACTCAATGACCCCATGTGACCCCCCTAGTCCTATACAAGTACTTAATGACCCCATGTGACCTTCCCTAGTCATATATAAGTACTCAATGACCCCATGTGACCCACCCTAGTCCTATATAAGTACTCAATGACCACATGTGACCCCCCCTAGTCCTATATAAGTACTTAATGACCCCATGTGACCCCCCCATGTCCTATATAAGTACTCAATGACCACATTTGACGCACCCTAGTCCTATATAAGAACTCAATGACCCCCTGTGACCCACCCTAGTAATATATAAGTACTCAATGACCCCATGTGACCCACCCTATTCCTATATAAGTACTCAATGACCCCATGTGACCCACCCTAGTACTATATAAGTACTCAATGACCCCACGTGACCCCCCCCATGTCCTATATAAGTACTCAATGACCCCATGTGACCCACCCTATTCCTATATAAGTACTCAATGACCCCATGTGAACCCCCCTAGTCATATATAAGTACTCAATGACCCCATGTGACCCCCCTAGTACTATATAAGTACTCAATGACCCCATGTGACGCACCCTAGTCCTATATAAGAACTCAATGACCCCATGTGACCCACCCTAGTAATATATAAGAACTCAATGACCCAATGTGACGCACCGTAGTCCTATATAAGAACTCAATGACCCCATGTGAACTACCCTAGTAATATATAAGTA
Organism: Prorops nasuta; assembly: GCF_024137725.1. Lineage (NCBI taxonomy): Eukaryota > Metazoa > Arthropoda > Insecta > Hymenoptera > Bethylidae > Prorops > Prorops nasuta. Next base: position 1,848,317 of record NW_027116837.1, read on the forward strand.
CACCATGACCCATGTGACCCACCCTAGTCCTATATAAGTACTCAATGACCCCATGTGACCCACCCCATTCCTATATAAGTACTCATTGATCACATTTGACCCCCTCCTATTCCTATATAAGTACTTAATGACCCCATGTGACCCACCATAGTCCTATATAAGTACTCAATGACCCCACGTGCCCCCCCCCATATCCTATATAAGTACTCAATGGCCCCATGTAACCCCCCTAGTACTATATAAGTACTCAATGACCACATTTGACGCACCCTAGTCCTATATAAGAACTCAATGACCCCCTGTGACCCACCCTAGTAATATATATGTAATCAATGACCACATGTGACCCACCCTAGTCCTATATAAGTACAAAATGACCCCATGTGACCCACCCTAGTCCTATATAAGTACTCAATGACCCAATGTGACCCCCCTAGTCCTATATAAGTACTTAATGACCCCATGTGACACCCCATGTCCTATATAAGTACTCAATGACCCCATCTGACCCCCCCCCCCCCCCATGTCCTATATAAGTACTCAATGACCCCATGTGACCCACCCTATTCCTATATAAGTACTCAATGACCCCATGTGACCCACCCTATTCCTATATAAGTACTCAATGACCCCATGTGACCCAACCTAGTCCTATATAAGTACTCAATGACCCCATGTGACCCCCCTAGTCCTATATAAGTACTCAATGATCCCATCAACCCACCCTATTCCTATATAAGTACTCAATGACCCCATGTGACCCACCCTAGTCCTATATAAGTACTCAATGACCCCATGTGACCCACCCTAGTCCTATATAAGTACTCAATGACCCCATGTGACCCCCCCTAGTCATATATAAGTACTCAATGACCCCATGTGACCCACCCTAGTCCTATATAAGTACTCAATGACCACATGTGACCCCCCCCCTAGTCCTATATAAGTACTTAATGACCCCATGTGACCCCCCATGTCCTATATAAGTACTCAATGGCCCCATGTAACCCCCTAGTACTATATAAGTACTCAATGACCACATTTGACGCACCCTAGTCCTATATAAGAACTCAATGACCCCCTGTGACCCACCCTAGTAATATATATGTAATCAATGACCACATGTGACCCACCCTAGTCCTATATAAGTACAAAATGACCCCATGTGACCCACCCTAGTCCTATATAAGTACTCAATGACCCAATGTGACCCCCCCCTAGTCCTATATAAGTACTTAATGACCCCATGTGACACCCCATGTCCTATATAAGTACTCAATGACCCCATCTGACCCCCCCCCCCCCCATGTCCTATATAAGTACTCAATGACCCCATGTGACCCACCCTATTCCTATATAAGTACTCAATGACCCCATGTGACCCTCCCTAGTCATATATAAGTACTCATTGACCCCATGTGACCCCCCTAGTCCTATATAAGTACTCAATGACCCCATCGACCCACCCTACTCCTATATAAGTACTCAATGACCCCATGTGACCCACCCTAGTCCTATATAAGTACTCAATGACCACACGTCACCCCTCCATGTCCTATATAAGTACTCAATGACCCCATGTGACCCACCCTATTCCTATATAAGTACTCAATGACCCCATGTGACCCACCCTATTCCTATATAAGTACTCAATGACCCCATGTGACCCAACCTAGTCCTATATAAGTACTCAATGACCCCATGTGACCCCCCTAGTCCTATATAAGTACTCAATGATCCCATCGACCCACCCTATTCCTATATAAGTACTCAATGACCCCATGTGACCCACCCTAGTCCTATATAAGTACTCAATGACCCCATGTGACCCACCCTAGTCCTATATAAGTACTCAATGACCCCATGTGACCCCCCCTAGTCATATATAAGTACTCAATGACCCCATGTGACCCACCCTAGTCCTATATAAGTACTCAATGACCACATGTGACCCCCCCCTAGTCCTATATAAGTACTTAATGACCCCATGTGACCCCCCATGTCCTATATAAGTACTCAATGAACCCATGTGACCTCCCTAGTACTATATAAGTTCTCAATGACCCCATGTGACGCACCCTAGTCCTATATAAGAACTCAATGACCCCATGTGACCCACCCTAGTAATATATAAGTACTCAATGACCCAATGTGACGCACCCTATTCCTATATAAGTACTCAATGACCCCATGTGACCCACCCTAGTCCTATATAAGTACTCAATGACCCCATGTGACCCCCCTAGTCCTATACAAGTACATAATGACCCCATGTGAACCCCCTAGTCATATATAAGTACTCAATGACCCCATGTGACCCACCCTAGTCCTATATAAGTACTCAATGACCACATGTGACCCCCCCCTATTCCTATATAAGTACTTAATGACCCCATGTGACCCCCCCATGTCCTATATAAGTACTCAATGAACCCATGTGACCCCCCCTAATACTATATAAGTACTCAATGACCCCATGTGACGCACCCTAGTCCTATATAAGAACTCAATGACCCCATGTGACCCACCCTAGTAATATATAAGTACTCAATGACCCAATGTGACGCACCCTAGTCCTATATAAGAACTCAATGACCCCATGTGACCCACCCTAGTAATATATAAGTACACAATGACCCATGTGATCCACCCTAGTCCTATATAAGTACTCAATGACCCCATGTGACCCACCCCATTCCTATATAAGTACTCAATGATCACATGTGACCCCCCCCTATTCCTATATAAGTACTTAATGACCCCATGTGACCCACCCTAGTCCTATATAAGTACTCAATGACCCCACGTGACCCCCCCATATCCTATATAAGTACTCAATGACCCCATGTAACCCCCCTAGTACTATATAAGTACTCAATGACCACATTTGACGCACCCTACTCCTATATAAGAACTCAATGACCCCATGTGACCCACCCTAGTAATATATAAGTAATCAATGACCACATGTGACCCACCCTAGACCTATATAAGTACAAAATGACCCCATGTGACCCACCCTAGTCCTATATAAGTACTCAATGACCCCATGTGACCCACCCTATTCCTATATAAGTACTCAATGACCCCATGTGACCCACCCTATTCCTATATAAGTACTCAATGACCCCATGTGACCCACCCTAGTACTATATAAGTACTCAATGACCCCACGTGACCCCCCCCCATGTCCTATATAAGTACTCAATGACCCCATGTGACCCACCCTATTCCTATATAAGTACTCAATGACCCCATGTGACCCCCCCTAGTCATATATAAGTACTCAATGACCCCATGTGACCCCCCTAGTCCTATATAAGTACTCAATGACCCCATCGACCCACCCTATTCCTATATAAGTACTCAATGACCCCATGTGACCCACCCTTGTCCTATATAAGTACTCAATGACCCCATGTGACCCCCCTAGTCCTATACAAGTACTTAATGACCCCATGTGACCCCCCCTAGTCATATATAAGTACTCAATGACCCCATCGACCCACCCTATTCCTATATAAGTACTCAATGACCCCATGTGACCCACACTATTCCTATATAAGTACTCAATGACCCCATGTGACCCCCCCTAGTCCTATATAAGTACTTAATGACCCCATGTGACACCCCATGTCCTATATAAGTACTCAATGAACCCATGTGACCCCCCTAGAACTATATAAGTTCTCAATGACCCCATGTGACGCACCCTAGTCCTATATAAGAACTCAATGACCCCATGTGACCCACCCTAGTAATATATAAGTACTCAATGACCCAATGTGACGCACCCTATTCCTATATAAGTACTCAATGACCCCATGTGACCCACCCTAGTCCTATATAAGTACTCAATGACCCCATGTGACCCCCCTAGTCCTATACAAGTACTTAATGACCCCATGTGACCCCCCCTAGTCATATATAAGTACTCAATGACCCCATGTGACCCTCCCTAGTCCTATATAAGTACTCAATGACCACATGCGACCACCCCCCTAGTCCTATATAAGTACTTAATGACCCCATGTGTCCCCCCCATGTCCTATATAAGTACTCAATGAACCCATGTGACCCCCCTAGTATTACATAAGTACTCAATGACCCCATGTGACGCACCCTAGTCATATATAAGAACTCAATGACCCCATGTGACCCACCCTAGTAATATATAAGTACTCAATGACCCAATGTGACGCACCCTAGTCCTATATAAGAACTCAATGACCCCATGTGACCCACCCTAGTAATATATAAGTACACAATGACCCATGTGACCCACCCTAGACCTATATAAGTACTCAATGACTCCATGTGACCCCCTAGTCCTATATAAGTACTCAATGACCCCATGTGACCCACCCTAGTCCTATATAAGTACTCAATGGCCCCATGTGACCCCCCTAGTCCTATACAAGTACTTAATGACATCATGTGACCCCCCCTAGTCATATATAAGTACTCAATGACCCCATGTAACCCACCCTAGTCCTATATAAGTACTCAATGACCACATGTGACCCCCCCTAGTCCTATATAAGTACTTAATGACCCCATGTGACCCCCCCATGTCCTATATAAGTACTCAATGAACCCATGTGACCCCCCTAGTACTATATAAGTACTCAATGACCCCATGTGAAGCACCCTAGTCCTATATAAGAACTCAATGACCCCATGTGACCCACCCTAGTAATATATAAGAACTCAATGACCCCATGTGACCTACCCTAGTAATATATAAGTACACCATGACCCATGTGACCCACCCTAGTCCTATATAAGTACTCAATGACCCCATGTGACCCACCCCATTCCTATATAAGTACTCAATGACCACACGTGACCCCTCCATGTCCTATATAAGTACTCAATGACCCCATGTGACCCACCCTATTCCTATATAAGTACTCAATGACCCCATGTGACCCACCCTATTCCTATATAAGTACTCAATGACCCCATGTGACCCATCCTAGTACTATATAAGTACTCAATGACCCCACGTGACCCCCCCCATGTCCTATATAAGTACTCAATGACCCCATGTGACCCACCCTATTCCTATATAAGTACTCAATGACCCCATGTGACCCCCCCTAGTCATATATAAGTACTCAATGACCCCATGCGACCCCCCTAGTCCTATATAAGTACTCAATGACCCCATCGACCCACCCTATTCCTATATAAGTACTCAATGACCCCATGTGACCCACCCTTGTCCTATATAAGTACTCAATGACCCCATGTGACCCCCCTAGTCCTATACAAGTACTTAATGACCCCATGTGACCCCCCCTAGTCATATATAAGTACTCAATGACCCCATGTGACCCACCCTAGTCCTATATAAGTACTCAATGACCACATGTGACCCCCCCTAGTCTTTATATAAGTACTTAATGACCCCATGTGACCCACCCTAGTAATATATAAGTACACAATGACCCATGTGACCCACCCTAGTCCTATATAAGTACAAAATGACCCCATGTGACCCACCCAAGTCCTATATAAGTACTCAATGACCCCATGTGACCCCCCCCTAGTCATATATAAGTACTCAATGACCCCATGTGACCCACCCTAGTTCTATATAAGTACTCAATGACCACATGTGACCCCCCCCTAGTCCTATATAAGAACTTAATGACCCCATGTGACACCCCATGTCCTATAGAAGTACTCAATGACCCCATTTGACCCCCCCTAGTCATATATAAGTAATCAATGACCCCATGTGACCCACCCTAGTCCTATATAAGTACTCAATGACCCCATGTGACCCCCCCTAGTCCTATACAAGTACATAATGACCCCATGTGACCCCCCTAGTCATATATAAGTACTCAATGACCCCATGTGACCCACCCTAGTCCTATATAAGTACTCAATGACCACATGTGACCCCCCCCCTATTCCTATATAAGTACTTAATGACCCCATGTGACCCACCCTAGTCCTATATAAGTACTCAATGACCCCACGTGACCCCCCCATATCCTATATAAGTACTCAATGACCCCATGTAACCCCCACTAGTACTATATAAGTACTCAATGACCACATTTGACGCTCGCTAGTCCTATATAAGAACTCAATGACCCCATGTGACCCACCCTAGTCCTATATAAGTACTCAATGACCCCACGTGACCCCCCCCATATCCTATATAAGTACTCAATGACCCCATGTAACCCCCCTAGTACTATATAAGTACTCAATGACCACATTTGACGCTCGCTAGTCCTATATAAGTACTCAATGACCACATGTGACCCCCCCCTAGTCCTATATAAGTACTTAATGACCCCATGTGACCCCCCATGTCCTATATAAGTACTCAATGAACCCATGTGACCCCCCTAGAACTATATAAGTTCTCAATGACCCCATGTGACGCACCCTAGTCCTATATAAGAACTCAATGACCCCATGTGACCCACCCTAGTAATATATAAGTACTCAATGACCCAATGTGACGCACCCTATTCCTATATAAGTACTCAATGACCCCATGTGACCCACCCTAGTCCTATATAAGTACTCAATGACCCCATGTGACCCCCCTAGTCCTATACAAGTACTTAATGACCCCATGTGACCCCCCCTAGTCATATATAAGTACTCAATGACCCCATGTGACCCTCCCTAGTCCTATATAAGTACTCAATGACCACATGCGACCCCCCCCCTAGTCCTATATAAATACTTAATGACCCCATGTGACCCCCCCCATGTCCTATATAAGTACTCAATGAACCCATGTGACCCCCCTAGTACTATATAAGTACTCAATGACCCCATGTGACGCACCCTAGTCCTATATAAGAACTCAATGACCCCATGTGACCCACCCTAGTAATATATAAGTACTCAATGACCCAATGTGACGCACCCTAGTCCTATATAAGAACTCAATGACCCCATGTGACCCCCCTAGTCCTATACAAGTACTTAATGACCCCATGTGACCCCCCCGAGTCATATATAAGTACTCAATGACCCCATGTGACCCACCCTAGTCATATATAAGTACTCAATGACCCCATGTGACCCCCCTAGTCCTATATAAGTACTCAATGATCCCATCGACCCACCCTATTCCTATATAAGTACTCAATGACCCCATGTGACCCACCCTAGTCCTATATATGTACTCAATGACCCCATGTGACCCCCCTAGTCCTATACAAGTACTTAATGACCCCATGTGACCCCCCCGAGTCATATATAAGTACTCAATGACCCCATGTGACCCACCCTAGTCCTATATAAGTACTCAATGACCCCATGTGACCCACCCTAGTCCTATATAAGTACTCAATGACCACATGTGACCCCCCCTAGTCCTATATATGTACTTAATGACCCCATGTGACCCCCCCATGTCCTATATAAGTACTCAATGAACCCATGTGACCCCCCTAGTACTATATAAGTACTCAATGACCCCATGTGACGCACCCTAGTCCTATATAAGAACTCAATGACCCCATGTGACCCACCCTAGTAATATATAAGTACTCAATGACACAATGTGACGCAATCTAGTCCTATATAAGAACTCAATGACCCCATGTGACCCACCCTTGTAATATATAAGTACACAATGACCCATGTGACCCACCCTAGTCCTATATAAGTACAAAATGACCCCATGTGACCCACCCTAGTCCTATATAAGTACTCAAGGACCCCATGTGACCCCCCCTAGTCATATATAAGTACTCAATGACCCCATGTGACCCACCCTAGTCCTATATAAGTACTCAATGACCCCATGTGACCCACCTTAGTCCTATATAAGTACTCAATGACCACACGTGACCCCCCCATGTCCTATATAAGTACTCAATGACCCCATGTGACCCCCCTAGTACTATATAAGTACTCAATGACCCCATGTGACGCACCCCTAGTCCTATATAAGAACTCAATGACCCCATGTGACCCACCCTAGTAATATATAAGTACTCAATGACCCCATGTGACCCACCCTAGTCCTATATAAGTACAAAATGACCCCATGTAACCCACCCTAGTCCTATATAAGTACTAAATGACCCCATGTGACCCCCCCTAGTCATATATAAGTACTCAATGACCCCATGTGACCCACCCTAGTCGTATATAAGTACTCAATGACCATATGTGACCCCCCCCCCCTAGTCCTATATAAGTACTTAATGACCCCATGTGACCCCCCCATATCCTATATAAGTACTCAATGAACCCATGTGACCCCCCTAGTACTATATAAGTACTCAATGACCCCATGTGACGCACCCTAGTCCTATATAAGAACTCAATGACCCCATGTGACCCACCCTAGTAATATATAAGTACTCAATGACCCAATGTGACGCACCCTAGTCCTATATAAGAACTCAATGACCCCATGTGACCCACCCTAGTAATATATAAGTACTCAATGACCCCATGTGACCCACCCTAGTCCTATATAAGTACAAAATAACCCCATGTAACCCACCCTAGTCCTATATAAGTACTAAATGACCCCATGTGACCCCCCCTAGTCATATATAAGTACTCAATGAACCCATGTGACCCCCCTAGAACTATATAAGTTCTCAATGACCCTATGTGACGCACCCTAGTCCTATATAAGAACTCAATGACCCCATGTGACCCACCCTAGTAATATATAAGTACTCAATGACCCAATGTGACGCACCCTATTCCTATATAAGTACTCAATGACCCCATGTGACCCACCCTAGTCCTATATAAGTACTCAATGACCCCATGTGACCCCCCTAGTCCTATACAAGTACTTAATGACCCCATGTGACCCCCCCTAGTCATATATAAGTACTCAATGACCCCATGTGACCCTCCCTAGTCCTATATAAGTACTCAATGACCACATGCGACCCCCCCCCTAGTCCTATATAAGTACTTAATGACCCCATGTGACCCCCCCATGTCCTATATAAGTACTCAATGAACCCATGTGACCCCCCTAGTACTATATAAGTACTCAATGACCCCATGTGACGCACCCTAGTCCTATATAAGAACTCAATGACCCCATGTGACCCACCCTAGTAATATATAAGTACTCAATGACCCAATGTGACGCACCCTAGTCCTATATAAGAACTCAATGACCCCATGTGACCCCCCTAGTCCTATACAAGTACTTAATGACCCCATGTGACCCCCCCGAGTCATATATAAGTACTCAATGACCCCATGTGACCCACCCTAGTCATATATAAGTACTCAATGACCCCATGTGACCCCCCTAGTCCTATATAAGTACTCAATGATCCCATCGACCCACCCTATTCCTATATAAGTACTCAATGACCCCATGTGACCCACCCTAGTCCTATATAAGTACTCAATGACCCCATGTGACCCCCCTAGTCCTATACAAGTACTTAATGACCCCATGTGACCCCCCCGAGTCATATATAAGTACTCAATGACCCCATGTGACCCACCCTAGTCCTATATAAGTACTCAATGACCCCATGTGACCCACCCTAGTCCTATATAAGTACTCAATGACCACATGTGACCCCCCCTAGTCCTATATATGTACTTAATGACCCCATGTGACCCCCCCATGTCCTATATAAGTACTCAATGAACCCATGTGACCCCCCTAGTACTATATAAGTACTCAATGACCCCATGTGACGCACCCTAGTCCTATATAAGAACTCAATGACCCCATGTGACCCACCCTAGTAATATATAAGTACTCAATGACCCAATGTGACGCAATCTAGTCCTATATAAGAACTCAATGACCCCATGTGACCCACCCTAGTAATATATAAGTACACAATGACCCATGTGACCCAACCTAGTCCTATATAAGTACAAAATGACCCCATGTGACCCACCCTAGTCCTATATAAGTACTCAATGACCCCATGTGACCCCCCCTAGTCATATATAAGTACTCAATGACCCCATGTGACCCACCCTAGTCCTATATAAGTACTCAATGACCCCATGTGACCCACCTTAGTCCTATATAAGTACTCAATGACCACACGTGACCCCCCCATGTCCTATATAAGTACTCAATGACCCCATGTGACCCCCCTAGTACTATATAAGTACTCAATGACCCCATGTGACGCACCCTAGTCCTATATAAGAACTCAATGACCCCATGTGACCCACCCTAGTAATATATAAGTACTCAATGACCCCATGTGACCCACCCTAGTCCTATATAAGTACAAAATGACCCCATGTAACCCACCCTAGTCCTATATAAGTACTAAATGACCCCATGTGACCCCCCCTAGTCATATATAAGTACTCAATGACCCCATGTGACCCAACCTAGTCCTATATAAGTACAAAATGACCCCATGTGACCCACCCTAGTCCTATATAAGTACTCAATGACCCCATGTGACCCCCCCTAGTCATATATAAGTACTCAATGACCCCATGTGACCCACCCTAGTCCTATATAAGTACTCAATGACCACACGTGACCCCCCCATGTCCTATATAAGTACTCAATGACCCCATGTGACCCCCCTAGTACTATATAAGTACTCAATGACCCAATGTGACGCACCCTATTCCTATATAAGTACTCAATGACCCAATGTGACGCACCCTAGTCCTATATAAGAACTCAATGACCCCATGTGACCCACCCTAGTAATATATAAGTACACAATGACCCATGTGACCCACCCTAGACCTATATAAGTACTCAATGACCCCATGTAACCCCCTAGTCCTATATAAGTACTCAATGACCCCATGCGATCCACCCTATTCCTATATAAGTACTCAATGACCCCATGTGACCCCCCTAGTCCTATATAAGTACTCAATGACCCCATCGACCCACCCTATTCCTATATAAGTACTCAATGACCCCATGTGACCCACCCTAGTCCTATATAAGTACTCAATGACCCCATGTGACCCCCCTAGTCCTATACAAGTACTTAATGACCCCATGTGACCTTCCCTAGTCATATATAAGTACTCAATGACCCCATGTGACCCACCCTAGTCCTATATAAGTACTCAATGACCACATGTGACCCCCCCTAGTCCTATATAAGTACTTAATGACCCCATGTGACCCCCCCATGTCCTATATAAGTACTCAATGACCACATTTGACGCACCCTAGTCCTATATAAGAACTCAATGACCCCCTGTGACCCACCCTAGTAATATATAAGTACTCAATGACCCCATGTGACCCACCCTATTCCTATATAAGTACTCAATGACCCCATGTGACCCACCCTAGTACTATATAAGTACTCAATGACCCCACGTGACCCCCCCCCATGTCCTATATAAGTACTCAATGACCCCATGTGACCCACCCTATTCCTATATAAGTACTCAATGACCCCATGTGAACCCCCCTAGTCCTATATAAGTACTCAATGACCCCATGTGACCCCCCCTAGTCATATATAAGTACTCAATGACCCCATGTGACCCACCCTAGTCCTATATAAGTACTCAATGACCCCATGTGACCCACCTTAGTCCTATATAAGTACTCAATGACCACACGTGACCCCCCCATGTCCTATATAAGTACTCAATGACCCCATGTGACCCCCCTAGTACTATATAAGTACTCAATGACCCCATGTGACGCACCCTAGTCCTATATAAGAACTCAATGACCCCATGTGACCCACCCTAGTAATATATAAGTACTCAATGACCCCATGTGACCCACCCTAGTCCTATATAAGTACAAAATGACCCCATGTAACCCACCCTAGTCCTATATAAGTACTAAATGACCCCATGTGACCCCCCCTAGTCATATATAAGTACTCAATGACCCCATGTGACCCACCCTAGTCGTATATAAGTACTCAATGACCATATGTGACCCCCCCCCCTAGTCCTATATAAGTACTTAATGACCCCATGTGACCCCCCCATATCCTATATAAGTACTCAATGAACCCATGTGACCCCCCTAGTACTATATAAGTACTCAATGACCCCATGTGACGCACCCTAGTCCTATATAAGAACTCAATGACCCCATGTGACCCACCCTAGTAATATATAAGTACTCAATGACCCAATGTGACGCACCCTAGTCCTATATAAGAACTCAATGACCCCATGTGACCCACCCTAGTAATATATAAGTACTCAATGACCCCATGTGACCCACCCTAGTCCTATATAAGTACAAAATAACCCCATGTAACCCACCCTAGTCCTATATAAGTACTAAATGACCCCATGTGACCCCCCCTAGTCATATATAAGTACTCAATGAACCCATGTGACCCCCCTAGAACTATATAAGTTCTCAATGACCCTATGTGACGCACCCTAGTCCTATATAAGAACTCAATGACCCCATGTGACCCACCCTAGTAATATATAAGTACTCAATGACCCAATGTGACGCACCCTATTCCTATATAAGTACTCAATGACCCCATGTGACCCACCCTAGTCCTATATAAGTACTCAATGACCCCATGTGACCCCCCTAGTCCTATACAAGTACTTAATGACCCCATGTGACCCCCCCTAGTCATATATAAGTACTCAATGACCCCATGTGACCCTCCCTAGTCCTATATAAGTACTCAATGACCACATGCGACCCCCCCCTAGTCCTATATAAGTACTTAATGACCCCATGTGACCCCCCCATGTCCTATATAAGTACTCAATGAACCCATGTGACCCCCCTAGTACTATATAAGTACTCAATGACCCCATGTGACGCACCCTAGTCCTATATAAGAACTCAATGACCCCATGTGACCCACCCTAGTAATATATAAGTACTCAATGACCCAATGTGACGCACCCTAGTCCTATATAAGAACTCAATGACCCCATGTGACCCCCCTAGTCCTATACAAGTACTTAATGACCCCATGTGACCCCCCCGAGTCATATATAAGTACTCAATGACCCCATGTGACCCACCCTAGTCATATATAAGTACTCAATGACCCCATGTGACCCCCCTAGTCCTATATAAGTACTCAATGATCCCATCGACCCACCCTATTCCTATATAAGTACTCAATGACCCCATGTGACCCACCCTAGTCCTATATAAGTACTCAATGACCACATGTGACCCCCCCTAGTCCTATATATGTACTTAATGACCCCATGTGACCCCCCCATGTCCTATATAAGTACTCAATGAACCCATGTGACCCCCCTAGTACTATATAAGTACTCAATGACCCCATGTGACGCACCCTAGTCCTATATAAGAACTCAATGACCCCATGTGACCCACCCTAGTAATATATAAGTACTCAATGACCCAATGTGACGCAATCTAGTCCTATATAAGAACTCAATGACCCCATGTGACCCACCCTAGTAATATATAAGTACACAATGACCCATGTGACCCAACCTAGTCCTATATAAGTACAAAATGACCCCATGTGACCCACCCTAGTCCTATATAAGTACTCAATGACCCCATGTGACCCCCCCTAGTCATATATAAGTACTCAATGACCCCATGTGACCCACCCTAGTCCTATATAAGTACTCAATGACCCCATGTGACCCACCTTAGTCCTATATAAGTACTCAATGACCACACGTGACCCCCCCATGTCCTATATAAGTACTCAATGACCCCATGTGACCCCCCTAGTACTATATAAGTACTCAATGACCCCATGTGACGCACCCTAGTCCTATATAAGAACTCAATGACCCCATGTGACCCACCCTAGTAATATATAAGTACTCAATGACCCCATGTGACCCACCCTAGTCCTATATAAGTACAAAATGACCCCATGTAACCCACCCTAGTCCTATATAAGTACTAAATGACCCCATGTGACCCCCCCTAGTCATATATAAGTACTCAATGACCCCATGTGACCCACCCTAGTCGTATATAAGTACTCAATGACCCCATGTGACCCCCCTAGTCCTATATAAGTACTCAATGACCCCATCGACCCACCCTATTCCTATATAAGTACTCAATGACCCCATGTGACCCACCCTAGTCCTATATAAGTACTCAATGACCCCATGTGACCCCCCTAGTCCTATACAAGTACTTAATGACCCCATGTGACCCCCCCTAGTCATATATAAGTACTCAATGACCCCATGTGACCCACCCTAGTCCTATATAAGTACTCAATGACCACATGTGACCCCCCCCTAGTCCTATATAAGTACTTAATGACCCCATGTGACCCCACATGTCCTATATAAGTACTCAATGAACCCATGTGACCCCCCTAGTACTATATAAGAACTCAATGACCCCATGTGACCCACCCTAGTAATATATAAGTACTCAATGACCCAATGTGACGCACCCTATTCCTATATAAGTACTCAATGACCCAATGTGACGCACCCTAGTCCTATATAAGAACTCAATGACCCCATGTGACCCACCCTAGTAATATATAAGTACACAATGACCCATGTGACCCACCCTAGACCTATATAAGTACTCAATGACCCCATGTAACCCCCTAGTCCTATATAAGTACTCAATGACCCCATGCGATCCACCCTATTCCTATATAAGTACTCAATGACCCCATGTGACCCCCCTAGTCCTATATAAGTACTCAATGACCCCATCGACCCACCCTATTCCTATATAAGTACTCAATGACCCCATGTGACCCACCCTAGTCCTATATAAGTACTCAATGACCCCATGTGACCCCCCTAGTCCTATACAAGTACTTAATGACCCCATGTGACCTTCCCTAGTCATATATAAGTACTCAATGACCCCATGTGACCCACCCTAGTCCTATATAAGTACTCAATGACCACATGTGACCCCCCCTAGTCCTATATAAGTACTTAATGACCCCATGTGACCCCCCCATGTCCTATATAAGTACTCAATGACCACATTTGACGCACCCTAGTCCTATATAAGAACTCAATGACCCCCTGTGACCCACCCTAGTAATATATAAGTACTCAATGACCCCATGTGACCCACCCTATTCCTATATAAGTACTCAATGACCCCATGTGACCCACCCTAGTACTATATAAGTACTCAATGACCCCACGTGACCCCCCCCATGTCCTATATAAGTACTCAATGACCCCATGTGACCCACCCTATTCCTATATAAGTACTCAATGACCCCATGTGAACCCCCCTAGTCCTATATAAGTACTCAATGACCCCATGTGACCCCCCCTAGTCATATATAAGTACTCAATGACCCCATGTGACCCACCCTAGTCCTATATAAGTACTCAATGACCCCATGTGACCCACCTTAGTCCTATATAAGTACTCAATGACCACACGTGACCCCCCCATGTCCTATATAAGTACTCAATGACCCCATGTGACCCCCCTAGTACTATATAAGTACTCAATGACCCCATGTGACGCACCCTAGTCCTATATAAGAACTCAATGACCCCATGTGACCCACCCTAGTAATATATAAGTACTCAATGACCCCATGTGACCCACCCTAGTCCTATATAAGTACAAAATGACCCCATGTAACCCACCCTAGTCCTATATAAGTACTAAATGACCCCATGTGACCCCCCCTAGTCATATATAAGTACTCAATGACCCCATGTGACCCACCCTAGTCGTATATAAGTACTCAATGACCATATGTGACCCCCCCCCCTAGTCCTATATAAGTACTTAATGACCCCATGTGACCCCCCTATATCCTATATAAGTACTCAATGAACCCATGTGACCCCCCTAGTACTATATAAGTACTCAATGACCCCATGTGACGCACCCTAGTCCTATATAAGAACTCAATGACCCCATGTGACCCACCCTAGTAATATATAAGTACTCAATGACCCAATGTGACGCACCCTAGTCCTATATAAGAACTCAATGACCCCATGTGACCCACCCTAGTAATATATAAGTACTCAATGACCCCATGTGACCCACCCTAGTCCTATATAAGTACAAAATAACCCCATGTAACCCACCCTAGTCCTATATAAGTACTAAATGACCCCATGTGACCCCCCCTAGTCATATATAAGTACTCAATGAACCCATGTGACCCCCCTAGAACTATATAAGTTCTCAATGACCCTATGTGACGCACCCTAGTCCTATATAAGAACTCAATGACCCCATGTGACCCACCCTAGTAATATATAAGTACTCAATGACCCAATGTGACGCACCCTATTCCTATATAAGTACTCAATGACCCCATGTGACCCACCCTAGTCCTATATAAGTACTCAATGACCCCATGTGACCCCCCTAGTCCTATACAAGTACTTAATGACCCCATGTGACCCCCCCTAGTCATATATAAGTACTCAATGACCCCATGTGACCCTCCCTAGTCCTATATAAGTACTCAATGACCACATGCGACCCCCCCCTAGTCCTATATAAGTACTTAATGACCCCATGTGACCCCCCCATGTCCTATATAAGTACTCAATGAACCCATGTGACCCCCCTAGTACTATATAAGTACTCAATGACCCCATGTGACGCACCCTAGTCCTATATAAGAACTCAATGACCCCATGTGACCCACCCTAGTAATATATAAGTACTCAATGACCCAATGTGACGCACCCTAGTCCTATATAAGAACTCAATGACCCCATGTGACCCCCCTAGTCCTATACAAGTACTTAATGACCCCATGTGACCCCCCCGAGTCATATATAAGTACTCAATGACCCCATGTGACCCACCCTAGTCATATATAAGTACTCAATGACCCCATGTGACCCCCCTAGTCCTATATAAGTACTCAATGATCCCATCGACCCACCCTATTCCTATATAAGTACTCAATGACCCCATGTGACCCACCCTAGTCCTATATAAGTACTCAATGACCCCATGTGACCCCCCTAGTCCTATACAAGTACTTAATGACCCCATGTGACCCCCCCGAGTCATATATAAGTACTCAATGACCCCATGTGACCCACCCTAGTCCTATATAAGTACTCAATGACCCCATGTGACCCACCCTAGTCCTATATAAGTACTCAATGACCACATGTGACCCCCCCTAGTCCTATATATGTACTTAATGACCCCATGTGACCCCCCCATGTCCTATATAAGTACTCAATGAACCCATGTGACCCCCCTAGTACTATATAAGTACTCAATGACCCCATGTGACGCACCCTAGTCCTATATAAGAACTCAATGACCCCATGTGACCCACCCTAGTAATATATAAGTACTCAATGACCCAATGTGACGCAATCTAGTCCTATATAAGAACTCAATGACCCCATGTGACCCACCCTAGTAATATATAAGTACACAATGACCCATGTGACCCAACCTAGTCCTATATAAGTACAAAATGACCCCATGTGACCCACCCTAGTCCTATATAAGTACTCAATGACCCCATGTTACCCCCCCTAGTCATATATAAGTACTCAATGACCCCATGTGACCCACCCTAGTCCTATATAAGTACTCAATGACCCCATGTGACCCACCTTAGTCCTATATAAGTACTCAATGACCACACGTGACCCCCCCATGTCCTATATAAGTACTCAATGACCCCATGTGACCCCCCTAGTACTATATAAGTACTCAATGACCCCATGTGACGCACCCTAGTCCTATATAAGAACTCAATGACCCCATGTGACCCACCCTAGTAATATATAAGTACTCAATGACCCCATGTGACCCACCCTAGTCCTATATAAGTACAAAATGACCCCATGTAACCCACCCTAGTCCTATATAAGTACTAAATGACCCCATGTGACCCCCCCTAGTCATATATAAGTACTCAATGACCCCATGTGACCCACCCTAGTCGTATATAAGTACTCAATGACCCCATGTGACCCCCCTAGTCCTATATAAGTACTCAATGACCCCATCGACCCACCCTATTCCTATATAAGTACTCAATGACCCCATGTGACCCACCCTAGTCCTATATAAGTACTCAATGACCCCATGTGACCCCCCTAGTCCTATACAAGTACTTAATGACCCCATGTGACCCCCCCTAGTCATATATAAGTACTCAATGACCCCATGTGACCCACCCTAGTCCTATATAAGTACTCAATGACCACATGTGACCCCCCCCTAGTCCTATATAAGTACTTAATGACCCCATGTGACCCCACATGTCCTATATAAGTACTCAATGAACCCATGTGACCCCCCTAGTACTATATAAGAACTCAATGACCCCATGTGACCCACCCTAGTAATATATAAGTACTCAATGACCCAATGTGACGCACCCTATTCCTATATAAGTACTCAATGACCCCATGTGACCCCCCTAGTCCTATACAAGTACTTAATGACCCCATGTGACCCCCCCGAGTCATATATAAGTACTCAATGACCCCATGTGACCCACCCTAGTCATATATAAGTACTCAATGACCCCATGTAACCCCCTAGTCCTATATAAGTACTCAATGACCCCATGCGACCCACCCTATTCCTATATAAGTACTCAATGACCCCATGTGACCCCCCTAGTCCTATATAAGTACTCAATGACCCCATCGACCCACCCTATTCCTATATAAGTACTCAATGACCCCATGTGACCCACCCTAGTCCTATATAAGTACTCAATGACCCCATGTGACCCCCCTAGTCCTATACAAGTACTTAATGACCCCATGTGACCTTCCCTAGTCATATATAAGTACTCAATGACCCCATGTGACCCACCCTAGTACTATATAAGTACTCAATGACCCCACGTGACCCCCCCCCATGTCCTATATAAGTACTCAATGACCCCATGTGACCCACCCTATTCCTATATAAGTACTCAATGACCACATGTGACCCCCCCTAGTCCTATATAAGTACTTAATGACCCCATGTGACCCACCCTAGTAATATATAAGAACTCAATGACCCAATGTGACGCACCGTAGTCCTATATAAGAACTCAATGACCCCATGTGAACTACCCTAGTCCTATACAAGTACTTAATGACCCCATGTGACCTTCCCTAGTCATATATAAGTACTCAATGACCCCATGTGACCCACCCTAGTCCTATATAAGTACTCAATGACCCCATGTGACCCCCCTAGTCCTATACAAGTACTTAATGACCCCATGTGACCTTCCCTAGTCATATATAAGTACTCAATGACCCCATGTGACCCACCCTAGTCCTATATAAGTACTCAATGACCACATGTGACCCCCCCTAGTCCTATATAAGTACTTAATGACCCCATGTGACCCCCCCATGTCCTATATAAGTACTCAATGACCACATTTGACGCACCCTAGTCCTATATAAGAACTCAATGACCCCCTGTGACCCACCCTAGTAATATATAAGTACTCAATGACCCCATGTGACCCACCCCATTCCTATATAAGTACTCAATGATCACATTTGACCCCCCCTATTCCTATATAAGTACTTAATGACCCCATGTGACCCACCATAGTCCTATATAAGTACTCAATGACCCCACGTGCCCCCCCCCCATATCCTATATAAGTACTCAATGGCCCCATGTAACCCCCTAGTACTATATAAGTACTCAATGACCACATTTGACGCACCCTAGTCCTATATAAGAACTCAATGACCCCCTGTGACCCACCCTAGTAATATATATGTAATCAATGACCACATGTGACCCACCCTAGTCCTATATAAGTACAAAATGACCCCATGTGACCCACCCTAGTCCTATATAAGTACTCAATGACCCAATGTGACCCCCCTAGTCCTATATAAGTACTTAATGACCCCATGTGACACCCCATGTCCTATATAAGTACTCAATGACCCCATCTGACCCCCCCCCCATGTCCTATATAAGTACTCAATGACCCCATGTGACCCACCCTATTCCTATATAAGTACTCAATGACCCCATGTGACCCTCCCTAGTCATATATAAGTACTCATTGACCCCATGTGACCCCCCTAGTCCTATATAAGTACTCAATGACCCCATCGACCCACCCTATTCCTATATAAGTACTCAATGACCCCATGTGACCCACCCTAGTCCTATATAAGTACTCAATGACCACACGTCACCCCTCCATGTCCTATGTAAGTACTCAATGACCCCATGTGACCCACCCTATTCCTATATAAGTACTCAATGACCCCATGTGACCCACCCTATTCCTATATAAGTACTCAATGACCCCATGTGACCCAACCTAGTCCTATATAAGTACTCAATGACCCCATGTGACCCCCCTAGGCCTATATAAGTACTCAATGATCCCATCAACCCACCCTATTCCTATATAAGTACTCAATGACCCCATGTGACCCACCCTAGTCCTATATAAGTACTCAATGACCCCATGTGACCCACCCTAGTCCTATATAAGTACTCAATGACCCCATGTGACCCCCCCTAGTCATATATAAGTACTCAATGACCCCATGTGACCCACCCTAGTCCTATATAAGTACTCAATGACCACATGTGACCCCCCCCTAGTCCTATATAAGTACTTAATGACCCCATGTGACCCCCCATGTCCTATATAAGTACTCAATGGCCCCATGTAACCCCCTAGTACTATATAAGTACTCAATGACCACATTTGACGCACCCTAGTCCTATATAAGAACTCAATGACCCCCTGTGACCCACCCTAGTAATATATATGTAATCAATGACCACATGTGACCCACCCTAGTCCTATATAAGTACAAAATGACCCCATGTGACCCACCCTAGTCCTATATAAGTACTCAATGACCCAATGTGACCCCCCCCTAGTCCTATATAAGTACTTAATGACCCCATGTGACACCCCATGTCCTATATAAGTACTCAATGACCCCATCTGACCCCCCCCCCCATGTCCTATATAAGTACTCAATGACCCCATGTGACCCACCCTATTCCTATATAAGTACTCAATGACCCCATGTGACCCTCCCTAGTCATATATAAGTACTCATTGACCCCATGTGACCCCCCTAGTCCTATATAAGTACTCAATGACCCCATCGACCCACCCTATTCCTATATAAGTACTCAATGACCCCATGTGACCCACCCTAGTCCTATATAAGTACTCAATGACCACACGTCACCCCTCCATGTCCTATATAAGTACTCAATGACCCCATGTGACCCACCCTATTCCTATATAAGTACTCAATGACCCCATGTGACCCACCCTATTCCTATATAAGTACTCAATGACCCCATGTGACCCAACCTAGTCCTATATAAGTACTCAATGACCCCATGTGACCCCCCTAGTCCTATATAAGTACTCAATGATCCCATCGACCCACCCTATTCCTATATAAGTACTCAATGACCCCATGTGACCCACCCTAGTCCTATATAAGTACTCAATGACCCCATGTGACCCACCCTAGTCCTATATAAGTACTCAATGACCCCATGTGACCCCCCCTAGTCATATATAAGTACTCAATGACCCCATGTGACCCACCCTAGTCCTATATAAGTACTCAATGACCACATGTGACCCCCCCCTAGTCCTATATAAGTACTTAATGACCCCATGTGACCCCCCATGTCCTATATAAGTACTCAATGAACCCATGTGACCTCCCTAGTACTATATAAGTTCTCAATGACCCCATGTGACGCACCCTAGTCCTATATAAGAACTCAATGACCCCATGTGACCCACCCTAGTAATATATAAGTACTCAATGACCCAATGTGACGCACCCTATTCCTATATAAGTACTCAATGACCCCATGTGACCCACCCTAGTCCTATATAAGTACTCAATGACCCCATGTGACCCCCCTAGTCCTATACAAGTACATAATGACCCCATGTGAACCCCCTAGTCATATATAAGTACTCAATGACCCCATGTGACCCACCCTAGTCCTATATAAGTACTCAATGACCACATGTGACCCCCCCCTATTCCTATATAAGTACTTAATGACCCCATGTGACCCCCTCATGTCCTATATAAGTACTCAATGAACCCATGTGACCCCCCTAGTACTATATAAGTACTCAATGACCCCATGTGACGCACCCTAGTCCTATATAAGAACTCAATGACCCCATGTGACCCACCCTAGTAATATATAAGTACTCAATGACCCAATGTGACGCACCCTAGTCCTATATAAGAACTCAATGACCCCATGAGACCCACCCTAGTAATATATAAGTACACAATGACCCATGTGATCCACCCTAGTCCTATATAAGTACTCAATGACCCCATGTGACCCACCCCATTCCTATATAAGTACTCAATGATCACATGTGACCCCCCCTATTCCTATATAAGTACTTAATGACCCCATGTGACCCACCCTAGTCCTATATAAGTACTCAATGACCCCACGTGACCCCCCCATATCCTATATAAGTACTCAATGACCCCATGTAACCCCCCTAGTACTATATAAGTACTCAATGACCACATTTGACGCACCCTACTCCTATATAAGAACTCAATGACCCCATGTGACCCACCCTAGTAATATATAAGTAATCAATGACCACATGTGACCCACCCTAGACCTATATAAGTACAAAATGACCCCATGTGACCCACCCTAGTCCTATATAAGTACTCAATGACCCCATGTGACCCACCCTATTCCTATATAAGTACTCAATGACCCCATGTGACCCACCCTATTCCTATATAAGTACTCAATGACCCCATGTGACCCACCCTAGTACTATATAAGTACTCAATGACCCCACGTGACCCCCCCCCATGTCCTATATAAGTACTCAATGACCCCATGTGACCCACCCTATTCCTATATAAGTACTCAATGACCCCATGTGACCCCCCCTAGTCATATATAAGTACTCAATGACCCCATGTGACCCCCCTAGTCCTATATAAGTACTCAATGACCCCATCGACCCACCCTATTCCTATATAAGTACTCAATGACCCCATGTGACCCACCCTTGTCCTATATAAGTACTCAATGACCCCATGTGACCCCCCTAGTCCTATACAAGTACTTAATGACCCCATGTGACCCCCCCTAGTCATATATAAGTACTCAATGACCCCATCGACCCACCCTATTCCTATATAAGTACTCAATGACCCCATGTGACCCACCCTATTCCTATATAAGTACTCAATGACCCCATGTGACACCCCCTAGTCCTATATAAGTACTTAATGACCCCATGTGACACCCCATGTCCTATATAAGTACTCAATGAACCCATGTGACCCCCCTAGAACTATATAAGTTCTCAATGACCCCATGTGACGCACCCTAGTCCTATATAAGAACTCAATGACCCCATGTGACCCACCCTAGTAATATATAAGTACTCAATGACCCAATGTGACGCACCCTATTCCTATATAAGTACTCAATGACCCCATGTGACCCACCCTAGTCCTATATAAGTACTCAATGACCCCATGTGACCCCCCTAGTCCTATACAAGTACTTAATGACCCCATGTGACCCCCCCTAGTCATATATAAGTACTCAATGACCCCATGTGACCCTCCCTAGTCCTATATAAGTACTCAATGACCACATGCGACCACCCCCCTAGTCCTATATAAGTACTTAATGACCCCATGTGTCCCCCCCATGTCCTATATAAGTACTCAATGAACCCATGTGACCCCCCTAGTATTACATAAGTACTCAATGACCCCATGTGACGCACCCTAGTCCTATATAAGAACTCAATGACCCCATGTGACCCACCCTAGTAATATATAAGTACTCAATGACCCAATGTGACGCACCCTAGTCCTATATAAGAACTCAATGACCCCATGTGACCCACCCTAGTAATATATAAGTACACAATGACCCATGTGACCCACCCTAGACCTATATAAGTACTCAATGACCCCATGTGACCCCCTAGTCCTATATAAGTACTCAATGACCCCATGTGACCCACCCTATTCCTATATAAGTACTCAATGACCCCATGTGACCCCCCTAGTCCTATATAAGTACTCAATGACCCCATCGACCCACCCTATTCCTATATAAGTACTCAATGACCCCATGTGACCCACCCTAGTCCTATATAAGTACTCAATGACCCCATGTGACCCCCCTAGTCCTATACAAGTACTTAATGACATCATGTGACCCCCCCTAGTCATATATAAGTACTCAATGACCCCATGTGACCCACCCTAGTCCTATATAAGTACTCAATGACCACATGTGACCCCCCCTAGTCCTATATAAGTACTTAATGACCCCATGTGACCCCCCCATGTCCTATATAAGTACTCAATGAACCCATGTGACCCCCCTAGTACTATATAAGTACTCAATGACCCCATGTGACGCACCCTAGTCCTATATAAGAACTCAATGACCCCATGTGACCCACCCTAGTAATATATAAGAACTCAATGACCCCATGTGACCTACCCTAGTAATATATAAGTACACCATGACCCATGTGACCCACCCTAGTCCTATATAAGTACTCAATGACCCCATGTGACCCACCCCATTCCTATATAAGTACTCAATGACCACACGTGACCCCTCCATGTCCTATATAAGTACTCAATGACCCCATGTGACCCACCCTATTCCTATATAAGTACTCAATGACCCCATGTGACCCACCCTATTCCTATATAAGTACTCAATGACCCCATGTGACCCATCCTAGTACTATATAAGTACTCAATGACCCCACGTGACCCCCCCATGTCCTATATAAGTACTCAATGACCCCATGTGACCCACCCTATTCCTATATAAGTACTCAATGACCCCATGTGACCCCCCCTAGTCATATATAAGTACTCAATGACCCCATGCGACCCCCCTAGTCCTATATAAGTACTCAATGACCCCATCGACCCACCCTATTCCTATATAAGTACTCAATGACCCCATGTGACCCACCCTTGTCCTATATAAGTACTCAATGACCCCATGTGACCCCCCTAGTCCTATACAAGTACTTAATGACCCCATGTGACCCCCCCTAGTCATATATAAGTACTCAATGACCCCATGTGACCCACCCTAGTCCTATATAAGTACTCAATGACCACATGTGACCCCCCCTAGTCTTTATATAAGTACTTAATGACCCCATGTGACCCACCCTAGTAATATATAAGTACACAATGACCCATGTGACCCACCCTAGTCCTATATAAGTACAAAATGACCCCATGTGACCCACCCAAGTCCTATATAAGTACTCAATGACCCCATGTGACCCCCCCTAGTCATATATAAGTACTCAATGACCCCATGTGACCCACCCTAGTTCTATATAAGTACTCAATGACCACATGTGACCCCCCCCTAGTCCTATATAAGAACTTAATGACCCCATGTGACACCCCATGTCCTATAGAAGTACTCAATGACCCCATTTGACCCCCCTAGTCATATATAAGTAATCAATGACCCCATGTGACCCACCCTAGTCCTATATAAGTACTCAATGACCCCATGTGACCCCCCTAGTCCTATACAAGTACATAATGACCCCATGTGACCCCCCTAGTCATATATAAGTACTCAATGACCCCATGTGACCCACCCTAGTCCTATATAAGTACTCAATGACCACATGTGACCCCCCCCTATTCCTATATAAGTACTTAATGACCCCATGTGACCCACCCTAGTCCTATATAAGTACTCAATGACCCCACGTGACCCCCCATATCCTATATAAGTACTCAATGACCCCATGTAACCCCCCTAGTACTATATAAGTACTCAATGACCACATTTGACGCTCGCTAGTCCTATATAAGAACTCAATGACCCCATGTGACCCACCCTAGTCCTATATAAGTACTCAATGACCCCACGTGACCCCCCCATATCCTATATAAGTACTCAATGACCCCATGTAACCCCCCTAGTACTATATAAGTACTCAATGACCACATTTGACGCTCGCTAGTCCTATATAAGTACTCAATGACCACATGTGACCCCCCCTAGTCCTATATAAGTACTTAATGACCCCATGTGACCCCCCATATCCTATATAAGTACTCAATGAACCCATGTGACCCCCCTAGAACTATATAAGTTCTCAATGACCCCATGTGACGCACCCTAGTCCTATATAAGAACTCAATGACCCCATGTGACCCACCCTAGTAATATATAAGTACTCAATGACCCAATGTGACGCACCCTATTCCTATATAAGTACTCAATGACCCCATGTGACCCACCCTAGTCCTATATAAGTACTCAATGACCCCATGTGACCCCCCTAGTCCTATACAAGTACTTAATGACCCCATGTGACCCCCCCTAGTCATATATAAGTACTCAATGACCCCATGTGACCCTCCCTAGTCCTATATAAGTACTCAATGACCACATGCGACCCCCCCCCCTAGTCCTATATAAGTACTTAATGACCCCATGTGACCCCCCCATGTCCTATATAAGTACTCAATGAACCCATGTGACCCCCCTAGTACTATATAAGTACTCAATGACCCCATGTGACGCACCCTAGTCCTATATAAGAACTCAATGACCCCATGTGACCCACCCTAGTAATATATAAGTACTCAATGACCCAATGTGACGCACCCTAGTCCTATATAAGAACTCAATGACCCCATGTGACCCCCCTAGTCCTATACAAGTACTTAATGACCCCATGTGACCCCCCCGAGTCATATATAAGTACTCAATGACCCCATGTGACCCACCCTAGTCATATATAAGTACTCAATGACCCCATGTGACCCCCCTAGTCCTATATAAGTACTCAATGATCCCATCGACCCACCCTATTCCTATATAAGTACTCAATGACCCCATGTGACCCACCCTAGTCCTATATATGTACTCAATGACCCCATGTGACCCCCCTAGTCCTATACAAGTACTTAATGACCCCATGTGACCCCCCCGAGTCATATATAAGTACTCAATGACCCCATGTGACCCACCCTAGTCCTATATAAGTACTCAATGACCCCATGTGACCCACCCTAGTCCTATATAAGTACTCAATGACCACATGTGACCCCCCCTAGTCCTATATATGTACTTAATGACCCCATGTGACCCCCCCATGTCCTATATAAGTACTCAATGAACCCATGTGACCCCCCTAGTACTATATAAGTACTCAATGACCCCATGTGACGCACCCTAGTCCTATATAAGAACTCAATGACCCCATGTGACCCACCCTAGTAATATATAAGTACTCAATGACACAATGTGACGCAATCTAGTCCTATATAAGAACTCAATGACCCCATGTGACCCACCCTTGTAATATATAAGTACACAATGACCCATGTGACCCACCCTAGTCCTATATAAGTACAAAATGACCCCATGTGACCCACCCTAGTCCTATATAAGTACTCAATGACCCCATGTGACCCCCCCTAGTCATATATAAGTACTCAATGACCCCATGTGACCCACCTTAGTCCTATATAAGTACTCAATGACCCCATGTGACCCACCTTAGTCCTATATAAGTACTCAATGACCACACGTGACCCCCCCATGTCCTATATAAGTACTCAATGACCCCATGTGACCCCCCTAGTACTATATAAGTACTCAATGACCCCATGTGACGCACCCTAGTCCTATATAAGAACTCAATGACCCCATGTGACCCACCCTAGTAATATATAAGTACTCAATGACCCCATGTGACCCACCCTAGTCCTATATAAGTACAAAATGACCCCATGTAACCCACCCTAGTCCTATATAAGTACTAAATGAC
Organism: Prorops nasuta; assembly: GCF_024137725.1. Taxonomy (NCBI): domain Eukaryota; kingdom Metazoa; phylum Arthropoda; class Insecta; order Hymenoptera; family Bethylidae; genus Prorops; species Prorops nasuta. The sequence continues at coordinate 1,876,030 of NW_027116837.1, forward strand.
CCCATGTGACCCCCCCTAGTCATATATAAGTACTCAATGACCCCATGTGACCCACCCTAGTCGTATATAAGTACTCAATGACCATATGTGACCCCCCCCCCCCTAGTCCTATATAAGTACTTAATGACCCCATGTGACCCCCCCATATCCTATATAAGTACTCAATGAACCCATGTGACCCCCCTAGTACTATATAAGTACTCAATGACCCCATGTGACGCACCCTAGTCCTATATAAGAACTCAATGACCCCATGTGACCCACCCTAGTAATATATAAGTACTCAATGACCCAATGTGACGCACCCTAGTCCTATATAAGAACTCAATGACCCCATGTGACCCACCCTAGTAATATATAAGTACTCAATGACCCCATGTGACCCACCCTAGTCCTATATAAGTACAAAATAACCCCATGTAACCCACCCTAGTCCTATATAAGTACTAAATGACCCCATGTGACCCCCCCTAGTCATATATAAGTACTCAATGAACCCATGTGACCCCCCTAGAACTATATAAGTTCTCAATGACCCTATGTGACGCACCCTAGTCCTATATAAGAACTCAATGACCCCATGTGACCCACCCTAGTAATATATAAGTACTCAATGACCCAATGTGACGCACCCTATTCCTATATAAGTACTCAATGACCCCATGTGACCCACCCTAGTCCTATATAAGTACTCAATGACCCCATGTGACCCCCCTAGTCCTATACAAGTACTTAATGACCCCATGTGACCCCCCCTAGTCATATATAAGTACTCAATGACCCCATGTGACCCTCCCTAGTCCTATATAAGTACTCAATGACCACATGCGACCCCCCCCTAGTCCTATATAAGTACTTAATGACCCCATGTGACCCCCCCATGTCCTATATAAGTACTCAATGAACCCATGTGACCCCCCTAGTACTATATAAGTACTCAATGACCCCATGTGACGCACCCTAGTCCTATATAAGAACTTAATGACCCCATGTGACCCACCCTAGTAATATATAAGTACTCAATGACCCAATGTGACGCACCCTAGTCCTATATAAGAACTCAATGACCCCATGTGACCCCCCTAGTCCTATACAAGTACTTAATGACCCCATGTGACCCCCCCGAGTCATATATAAGTACTCAATGACCCCATGTGACCCACCCTAGTCATATATAAGTACTCAATGACCCCATGTGACCCCCCTAGTCCTATATAAGTACTCAATGATACCATCGACCCACCCTATTCCTATATAAGTACTCAATGACCCCATGTGACCCACCCTAGTCCTATATAAGTACTTAATGACCCCATGTGACCCCCCCATGTCCTATATAAGTACTCAATGAACCCATGTGACCCCCCTAGTACTATATAAGTACTCAATGACCCCATGTGACGCACCCTAGTCCTATATAAGAACTTAATGACCCCATGTGACCCACCCTAGTAATATATAAGTACTCAATGACCCAATGTGACGCACCCTAGTCCTATATAAGAACTCAATGACCCCATGTGACCCCCCTAGTCCTATACAAGTACTTAATGACCCCATGTGACCCCCCCGAGTCATATATAAGTACTCAATGACCCCATGTGACCCACCCTAGTCATATATAAGTACTCAATGACCCCATGTGACCCCCCTAGTCCTATATAAGTACTCAATGATACCATCGACCCACCCTATTCCTATATAAGTACTCAATGACCCCATGTGACCCACCCTAGTCCTATATAAGTACTCAATGACCCCATGTGACCCCCCTAGTCCTATACAAGTACTTAATGACCCCATGTGACCCCCCCGAGTCATATATAAGTACTCAATGACCCCATGTGACCCACCCTAGTCCTATATAAGTACTCAATGACCCCATGTGACCCACCCTAGTCCTATATAAGTACTCAATGACCACATGTGACCCCCCCTAGTCCTATATATGTACTTAATGACCCCATGTGACCCCCCCATGTCCTATATAAGTACTCAATGAACCCATGTGACCCCCCTAGTACTATATAAGTACTCAATGACCCCATGTGACGCACCCTAGTCCTATATAAGAACTCAATGACCCCATGTGACCCACCCTAGTAATATATAAGTACTCAATGACCCAATGTGACGCAATCTAGTCCTATATAAGAACTCAATGACCCCATGTGACCCACCCTAGTAATATATAAGTACACAATGACCCATGTGACCCAACCTAGTCCTATATAAGTACAAAATGACCCCATGTGACCCACCCTAGTCCTATATAAGTACTCAATGACCCCATGTGACCCCCCCTAGTCATATATAAGTACTCAATGACCCCATGTGACCCACCCTAGTCCTATATAAGTACTCAATGACCCCATGTGACCCACCTTAGTCCTATATAAGTACTCAATGACCACACGTGACCCCCCCATGTCCTATATAAGTACTCAATGACCCCATGTGACCCCCCTAGTACTATATAAGTACTCAATGACCCCATGTGACGCACCCTAGTACTATATAAGTACTCAATGACCCCATGTGACGCACCCTAGTCCTATATAAGTACTCAATGACCCCATGTGACCCACCCTAGTCCTATATAAGTACTCAATGACCACATGTGACCCCCCCTAGTCCTATATATGTACTTAATGACCCCATGTGACCCCCCCTAGTCATATATAAGTACTCAATGACCCCATGTGACCCACCCTAGTCGTATATAAGTACTCAATGACCATATGTGACCCCCCCCCTAGTCCTATATAAGTACTTAATGACCCCATGTGACCCCCCCATATCCTATATAAGTACTCAATGACCCCATGTGACCCACCTAGTACTATATAAGTACTCAATGACCCCATGTGACGCACCCTAGTCCTATATAAGAACTCAATGACCCCATGTGACCCACCCTAGTAATATATAAGTACTCAATGACCCAATGTGACGCACCATAGTCCTATATAAGAACTCAATGACCCCATGTGACCCACCCTAGTCCTATATAAGTACTCAATGACCACATGTGACCCACCCTAGTAATATATAAGTAATCAATGACCACATGTGACCCACCCTAGTCCTATATAAGTACAAAATGACCCCATGTGACCCACCCTAGTCCTATATAAGTACTCAATGACCCAATGTGACCCCCCCTAGTCCTATATAAGTACTTAATGACCCCATGTGACACCCCATGTCCTATATAAGTACTCAATGACCCCATCTGACCCCCCCCCCCCATGTCCATTATAAGTACTCAATGACCCCATCTGACCCCCCCCCCCATGTCCTATATAAGTACTCAATGACCCCATGTGACCCACCCTATTCCTATATAATTACTCAATGACCCCATGTGACCCCCCCTAGTCATATATAAGTACTCATTGACCCCATGTGACCCCCCTAGTCCTATATAAGTACTCAATGACCCCATCGACCCACCCTATTCCTATATAAGTACTCAATGACCACACGTGACCCCTCCATGTCCTATATAAGTACTCAATGACCCCATGTGACCCACCCTATTCCTATATAAGTACTCAATGACCCCATGTGACCCACCCTATTCCTATATAAGTACTCAATGACCCCATGTGACTCAACCTAGTCCTCTATAAGTACTCAATGACCCCATGTGACCCCCCTAGTCCTATATAAGTACTCAATGATCCCATCGACCCACCCTATTCCTATATAAGTACTCAATGACCCCATGTGACCCACCCTAGTCCTATGTAAGTACTCAATGACCCCATGTGACCCCCCTAGTCCTATACAAGTACTTAATGACCCCATGTGACCCCCCCTAGTCATATATAAGTACTCAATGACCCCATGTGACCCACCCTAGTCCTATATAAGTACTCAATGACCACATGTGACCCCCCCCTAGTCCTATATATGTACTTAATGACCCCATGTGACACCCCATGTCCTATATAAGTACTCAATGAACCCATGTGACCCCCCTAGTACTATATAAGTACTCAATGTCCCCATGTGACGCACCCTAGTCCTATATAAGAACTCAATGACCCCATGTGACCCACCCTAGTAATATATAAGTACTCAATGACCCAATGTGACGCAACCTAGTCCTATATAAGAACTCAATGACCCCATCTGACCCACCCTAGTAATATATAAGTACACAATGACCCATGTGACCCACCCTAGTCCTATATAAGTACAATATGACCCCATGTGACCCACCCTAGTCTTATATAAGTACTCAATGACCCCATGTGACCCCCCCTAGTCATATATAAGTACTCAATGACCCCATGTGACCCACCCTAGTCCTATATAAGTACTCAATGACCACATGTGACCCCCCCCTAGTCCCATATAAGTACTTAATGACCCCATGTGACCCCCCATGTCCTATATAAGTACTCAATGAACCCATGTGACCTCCCTAGTACTATATAAGTTCTCAATGACCCCATGTGACGCACCCTAGTCCTATATAAGAACTCAATGACCCCATGTGACCCACCCTAGTAATATATAAGTACTCAATGACCCAATGTGACGCACCCTATTCCTATATAAGTACTCAATGACCCCATGTAACCCACCCTAGTCCTATATAAGTACTAAATGACCCCATGTGACCCCCCCTAGTCATATATAAGTACTCAATGACCCCATGTGACCCACCCTAGTCGTATATAAGTACTCAATGACCATATGTGACCCCCCCCTAGTCCTATATAAGTACTTAATGACCCCATGTGACCCCCCCATATCCTATATAAGTACTCAATGACCCCATGTGACCCACCTAGTACTATATAAGTACTCAATGACCCCATGTGACGCACCCTAGTCCTATATAAGAACTCAATGACCCCATGTGACCCACCCTAGTAATATATAAGTACTCAATGACCCAATGTGACGCAACCTAGTCCTATATAAGAACTCAATGACCCCATCTGACCCACCCTAGTAATATATAAGTACACAATGACCCATGTGACCCACCCTAGTCCTATATAAGTACAATATGACCCCATGTGACCCACCCTAGTCCTATATAAGTACTCAATGACCTCATGTGACCCCCCCTAGTCATATATAAGTACTCAATGACCCCATGTGACCCACCCTAGTCCTATATAAGTACTCAATGACCACATGTGACCCCCCCCTAGTCCCATATAAGTACTTAATGACCCCATGTGACCCCCCATGTCCTATATAAGTACTCAATGAACCCATGTGACCTCCCTAGTACTATATAAGTTCTCAATGACCCCATGTGACGCAACCTAGTCCTATATAAGAACTCAATGACCCCATGTGACCCACCCTAGTAATATATAAGTACTCAATGACCCAATGTGACGCACCCTATTCCTATATAAGTACTCAATGACCCCATGTGACCCACCCTAGTCCTATATAAGTACTCAATGACCCCATGTGACCCCCCTAGTCCTATACAAGGACTTAATGACCCCATGTGACCCCCCTAGTCACATATAAGTACTCAATGACCCCATGTGACCCACCCTATTCCTATATAAGTACTCAATGACCCCATGTGACCCACCTAGTCCTACAAAAGTACTCAATGACCCCATCGACCCACCCTATTCCTATATAAGTACTCAATGACCCCATGTGACCCACCCTAGTCCTATATAAGTACTCAATGACCCCATGTGACCCCCCTAGTCCTATACAAGTACTTAATGACCCCATGTGACCCCCCCTAGTGATATATAAGTACTCAATGACCCCATGTGACCCACCCTAGTCCTATATAAGTACTCAATGACCTTATGTGACCACCCCTAGTCCTATATAAGTACTTAATGACCCCATGTGACCCCCCCATGTCCTATATAAGTACTCAATGAACCCATGTGACCCTCCTAGTACTATATAAGTACTCAATGACCCCATGTGACGCACCCTAGTCCTATATAAGAACTCAATGACCCCATGTGACCCACCCTAGTAATATATAAGAACTCAATGACCCAATGTGACGCACCCTAGTCCTATATAAGAACTCAATGACCCCATGTGACCTACCCTAGTAATATATAAGTACACCATGACCCATGTGACCCACCCTAGTCCTATATAAGTACTCAATGACCCCATGTGACCCCCTAGTCCTATATAAGTACTCAATGACCCCATGTGACCCACCCCATTCCTATATAAGTACTCAATGATCACATGTGACCCCCCCCTATTCCTATATAAGTACTTAATGACCCCATGTGACCCACCCTAGTCCTATATAAGTACTCAATGACCCCACGTGACCCCCCCATATCCTATATAAGTACTCAATGACCCCATGTAACCCCCCTAGTACTACATAAGTACTCAATGACCACATTTGACGCACCCTAGTCCTATATAAGAACTCAATGACCCCATGTGACCCACCCTAGTCCTATATAAGTACTTAATGACCCCATGTGACACCCCATGTCCTATATAAGTACTCAATGACCCTATTTGCCCACCCCTAGTCATATATAAGTAATCAATGACCCCATGTGACCCACCCTAGTCCTATATAAGTACTCAATGACCACACGTGACCCCTCCATGTCCTATATAAGTACTCAATGACCCAATGTGACCCACCCTATTCCTATATAAGTACTCAATGACCCCATGTGACCCACCCTATTCCTATATAAGTACTCAATGACCCCATGTGACCCAACCTAGTCCTATATAAGTACTAAATGACCCCACGTGACCCACCCATGTCCTATATAAGTACTCAATGACCCCATGTGACCCACCCTATTCCTATATAAGTACTCAATGACCCCATGTGACCCCCCCTAGTCATATATAAGTACTCAATGACCCCATGTGACCCCCCTAGTCCTATATAAGTACTCAATGATCCCATCAACCCACCCTATTCCTATATAAGTACTCAATGACCCCATGTGACCCACCCTAGTCCTATATAAGTACTCAATGACCCCATGTGACCCCCCTAGTCCTATACAAGTACTTAATGACCCCATGTGACCCCCCCGAGTCATATATAAGTACTCAATGACCCCATGTGACCCACCCTAGTCCTATATAAGTACTCAATGACCCCATGTGACCCACCCTAGTCCTATATAAGTACTCAATGACCACATGTGACCCCCCCTAGTCCTATATATGTACTTAATGACCCCATGTGACCCCCCCATGTCCTATATAAGTACTCAATGAACCCATGTGACCCCCCTAGTACTATATAAGTACTCAATGACCCCATGTGACGCACCCTAGTCCTATATAAGAACTCAATGACCCCATGTGACCCACCCTAGTAATATATAAGTACTCAATGACCCAATGTGACGCAATCTAGTCCTATATAAGAACTCAATGACCCCATGTGACCCACCCTAGTAATATATAAGTACACAATGACCCATGTGACCCACCCTAGTCCTATATAAGTACAAAATGACCCCATGTGACCCACCCTAGTCCTATATAAGTACTCAATGACCCCATGTGACCCCCCCTAGTCATATATAAGTACTCAATGACCCCATGTGACCCACCCTAGTCCTATATAAGTACTCAATGACCCCATGTGACCCACCTTAGTCCTATATAAGTACTCAATGACCACACGTGACCCCCCCATGTCCTATATAAGTACTCAATGACCCCATGTGACCCCCCTAGTACTATATAAGTACTCAATGACCCCATGTGACGCACCCTAGTCCTATATAAGAACTCAATGACCCCATGTGACCCACCCTAGTAATATATAAGTACTCAATGACCCCATGTGACCCACCCTAGTCCTATATAAGTACAAAATGACCCCATGTAACCCACCCTAGTCCTATATAAGTACTAAATGACCCCATGTGACCCCCCCTAGTCATATATAAGTACTCAATGACCCCATGTGACCCACCCTAGTCGTATATAAGTACTCAATGACCATATGTGACCCACCCCCTAGTCCTATATAAGTACTTAATGACCCCATGTGACCCCCCCATATCCTATATAAGTACTCAATGACCCCATGTGACCCACCTAGTACTATATAAGTACTCAATGACCCCATGTGACGCACCCTAGTCCTATATAAGAACTCAATGACCCCATGTGACCCACCCTAGTAATATATAAGTACTCAATGACCCAATGTGACGCACCATAGTCCTATATAAGAACTCAATGACCCCATGTGACCCACCCTAGTCCTATATAAGTACTCAATGACCACATGTGACCCACCCTAGTAATATATAAGTAATCAATGACCACATGTGACCCACCCTAGTCCTATATAAGTACAAAATGACCCCATGTGACCCACCCTAGTCCTATATAAGTACTCAATGACCCAATGTGACCCCCCCTAGTCCTATATAAGTACTTAATGACCCCATGTGACACCCCATGTCCTATATAAGTACTCAATGACCCCATCTGACCCCCCCCCCCCCATGTCCTATATAAGTACTCAATGACCCCATCTGACCCCCCCCCCATGTCCTATATAAGTACTCAATGACCCCATCTGACCCCCCCCCATGTCCTATATAAGTACTCAATGACCCCATGTGACCCCCCCTAGTCATATATAAGTACTCATTGACCCCATGTGACCCCCCTAGTCCTATATAAGTACTCAATGACCCCATCGACCCACCCTATTCCTATATAAGTACTCAATGACCACACGTGACCCCTCCATGTCCTATATAAGTACTCAATGACCCCATGTGACCCACCCTATTCCTATATAAGTACTCAATGACCCCATGTGACCCACCCTATTCCTATATAAGTACTCAATGACCCCATGTGACTCAACCTAGTCCTCTATAAGTACTCAATGACCCCATGTGACCCCCCTAGTCCTATATAAGTACTCAATGATCCCATCGACCCACCCTATTCCTATATAAGTACTCAATGACCCCATGTGACCCACCCTAGTCCTATATAAGTACTCAATGAACCCATGTGACCCCCCTAGTCCTATACAAGTACTTAATGACCCCATGTGACCCCCCCTAGTCATATATAAGTACTCAATGACCCCATGTGACCCACCCTAGTCCTATATAAGTACTCAATGACCACATGTGACCCCCCCCTAGTCCTATATATGTACTTAATGACCCCATGTGACACCCCATGTCCTATATAAGTACTCAATGAACCCATGTGACCCCCCTAGTACTATATAAGTACTCAATGTCCCCATGTGACGCACCCTAGTCCTATATAAGAACTCAATGACCCCATGTGACCCACCCTAGTAATATATAAGTACTCAATGACCCAATGTGACGCAACCTAGTCCTATATAAGAACTCAATGACCCCATCTGACCCACCCTAGTAATATATAAGTACACAATGACCCATGTGACCCACCCTAGTCCTATATAAGTACAATATGACCCCATGTGACCCACCCTAGTCTTATATAAGTACTCAATGACCCCATGTGACCCCCCCTAGTCATATATAAGTACTCAATGACCCCATGTGACCCACCCTAGTCCTATATAAGTACTCAATGACCACATGTGACCCCCCCCTAGTCCCATATAAGTACTTAATGACCCCATGTGACCCCCCATGTCCTATATAAGTACTCAATGAACCCATGTGACCTCCCTAGTACTATATAAGTTCTCAATGACCCCATGTGACGCACCCTAGTCCTATATAAGAACTCAATGACCCCATGTGACCCACCCTAGTAATATATAAGTACTCAATGACCCAATGTGACGCACCCTATTCCTATATAAGTACTCAATGACCCCATGTGACCCACCCTAGTCCTATATAAGTACTCAATGACCCCATGTGACTCCCCTAGTCCTATACAAGTACTTAATGACCCCATGTGACCACCCTAGTCATATATAAGTACTCAATGACCCCATGTGACCCACCCTAGTCCTATATAAGTACTCAATGACCACATGTGACCCCCCCCTAGTCCTATATAAGTACTTAATGACCCCATGTGACCCCCCCATGTCCTATATAAGTACTCAATGAACCCATGTGACCCCCCTAGTACTATATAAGTACTCAATGACACCATGTGACGCACCCTAGTCCTATATATGAACTCAATGACCCCATGTGACCCACCCTAGTAATATATAAGTACTCAATGACCCAATGTGACGCACCCTAGTCCTATATAAGAACTCAATGACCCCATGTGACCCACCCTAGTAATATATAAGTACACAATGACCCATGTGACCCACCCTAGTCCTATATAAGTACTCAATGACCCCATGTGACCCCCTAGTCTTATATAAGTACTCAATGACCCCATGTGACCCACCCTATTCCTATATAAGTACTCAATGACCCCATGTGACCCACCTAGTCCTATATAAGTACTCAATGACCCCATCGACCCACCCTATTCCTATATAAGTACTCAATGACCCCATGTGACCCACCCTAGTCCTATATAAGTACTGAATGACCCCATGTGACCCCCCTAGTCCTATACAAGTACTTAATGACCCCATGTGACCCCCCCTAGTCATATATAAGTACTCAATGACCCCATGTGACCCACCCTAGTCCTATATAAGTACTCAATGACCACATGTGACCACCCCTAGTCCTATATAAGTACTTAATGACCCCATGTGACCCCCCCATGTCCTATATAAGTACTCAATGAACCCATGTGACCCCCCTAGTACTATATAAGTACTCAATGACCCCATGTGACGCACCCTAGTCCTATATAAGAACTCAATGACCCCATGTGACCCACCATAGTAATATATAAGAACTCAATGACCCAATGTGACGCACCCTAGTCCTATATAAGAACTCAATGACCCCATGTGACCTACCCTAGTAATATATAAGTACACCATGACCCATGTGACCCACCCTAGTCCTATATAAGTACTCAATGACCCCATGTGACCCCCTAGTCCTATATAAGTACTCAATGACCCCATGTGACCCACCCCATTCCTATATAAGTACTCAATGATCACATGTGACCCCCCCTATTCCTATATAAGTACTTAATGACCCCATGTGACCCACCCTAGTCCTATATAAGTACTCAATGACCCCACGTGACCCCCCCATATCCTATATAAGTACTCAATGACCCCATGTAACCCCCCTAATACTATATAAGTACTCAATGACCACATTTGACGCACCCTAGTCCTATATAAGAACTCAATGACCCCATGTGACCCACCCAAGTAATATATAAGTAATCAATGACCACATGTGACCCACCCTAGTCCTATATAAGTACAAAATGACCCCATGTGACCCACCCTAGTCCTATATAAGTACTCAATGACCCCATGTGACCCCCCCCTAGTCCTATATAAGTACTTAATGACCCCATGTGACACCCCATGTCCTATATAAGTACTCAATGACCCTATTTGCCCACCCCTAGTCATATATAAGTAATCAATGACCCCATGTGACCCACCCTAGTCCTATATAAGTACTCAATGACCCCATGTGACCCCCCCCATGTCCTATATAAGTACTCAATGACCCCATGTGACACACCCTATTCCTATATAAGTACTCAATGACCCCATGTGACCCCCCCTAGTCATATATAAGTACTCATTGACCCCATGTGACCCCCCTAGTCCTATATAAGTACTCAATGACCCCATCGACCCACCCTATTCCTATATAAGTACTCAATGACCCCATGTGACCCACCCTAGTCCTATATAAGTACTCAATGACCACACGTGACCCCTCCATGTCCTATATAAGTACTCAATGACCCAATGTGACCCACCCTATTCCTATATAAGTACTCAATGACCCCATGTGACCCACCCTATTCCTATATAAGTACTCAATGACCCCATGTGACCCAACCTAGTCCTATATAAGTACTAAATGACCCCACGTGACCCCCCCATGTCCTATATAAGTACTCAATGACCCCATGTGACCCACCCTATTCCTATATAAGTACTCAATGACCCCATGTGACCCCCCCTAGTCATATATAAGTACTCAATGACCCCATGTGACCCCCCTAGTCCTATATAAGTACTCAATGATCCCATCGACCCACCCTATTCCTATATAAGTACTCAATGACCCCATGTGACCCACCCTAGTCCTATATAAGTACTCAATGACCCCATGTGACCCCCCTAGTCCTATACAAGTACTTAATGACCCCATGTGACCCCCCCTAGTCATATATAAGTACTCAATGACCCCATGTGACCCACCCTAGTCCTATATAAGTACTCAATGACCACATGTGACCCCCCCCTAGTCCTATATATGTACTTAATGACCCCATGTGACCCCCCCATGTCCTATATAAGTACTCAATGAACCCATGTGACCCCCCTAGTACTATATAAGTACTCAATGACCCCATGTGACGCACCCTAGTCCTATATAAGAACTCAATGACCCCATGTGACCCACCCTAGTAATATATAAGTACTCAATGACCCAATGTGACGCAATCTAGTCCTATATAAAAACTCAATGACCCCATGTGACCCACCCTAGTAATATATAAGTACACAATGACCCATGTGACCCACCCTAGTCCTATATAAGTACAAAATGACCCCATGTGACCCACCCTAGTCCTATATAAGTATTCAATGACCCCATGTGACCCCCCCTAGTCATATATAAGTACTCAATGACCCCATGTGACCCACCCTAGTCCTATATAAGTACTCAATGACCCCATGTGACCCACCTTAGTCCTATATAAGTACTCAATGACCACACGTGACCCCCCCATGTCCTATATAAGTACTCAATGACCCCATGTGACCCCCCTAGTACTATATAAGTACTCAATGACCCCATGTGACGCACCCTAAGCCTATATAAGAACTCAATGACCCCATGTGACCCACCCTAGTAATATATAAGTACTCAATGACCCCATGTGACCCACCCTAGTCCTATATAAGTACAAAATGACCCCATGTAACCCACCCTAGTCCTATATAAGTACTAAATGACCCCATGTGACCCCCCCTAGTCATATATAAGTACTCAATGACCCCATGTGACCCACCCTAGTCGTATATAAGTACTCAATCACCATATGTGACCCCCCCCTAGTCCTATATAAGTACTTAATGACCCCATGTGACCCCCCCATATCCTATATAAGTACTCAATGACCCCATGTGACCCACCTAGTACTATATAAGTACTCAATGACCCCATGTGACGCACCCTAGTCCTATATAAGAACTCAATGACCCCATGTGACCCACCCTAGTAATATATAAGTACTCAATGACCCAATGTGACGCACCATAGTCCTATATAAGAACTCAATGACCCCATGTGACCCACCCTAGTAATATATAAGTACTCAATGTCACCATGTGACCCACCCTAGTCCTATATAAGTACAAAATGAGCCCATGTGACCCACCCTAGTCCTATATAAGTACTCAATGACCCCATGTGACCCCCCTAGTCCTATACAAGTACTTAATGACCCCATGTGACCCACCCTAGTCCTATATAAGTACTCAATGACGCCATGTGACCCCCCCTAGTCCTACATAAGTACTCAATGACCCCAGGTCAGCCACCCTACTCCTATATAAGTAATCAATGACCCCATGTGACCCACCCTAGTCCTATATAAGTACAAAATGACCCCATGTGACCCACCCTAGTCCTATATAAGTACTCAATGACCCCACGTGACCCCCACATGTCCTATATAAGTACTCAATGACCCCATGTGACCCCCCTAGTCCTATACAAGTACTTAATTACCCCATGTGACCCACCCTAGTCCTATATAAGTACTCAATGACGCCATGTGACCCCCCCTAGTCCTACATAAGTACTCAATGACCCCAGGTCAGCCACCCTACTCCTATATAAGTAATCAATGACCCCATGTGACCCACCCTAGTCCTATATAAGTACAAAATGACCCCATGTGACCCTCCCTAGTCCTATATAAGTACTCAATGACCCCACGTGACCCCCACATGTCCTATATAAGTACTCAATGACCCCATGTGACCCACCCTAGTAATATATAAGTACTCAATGACCCCATGTGACCCCCCCCATATCCTATATAAGTACTCAATAACCACATGTGACCCCCCTAGTCCTATATAATTACTCAATGACCCCACGTGACCCCCCCATATCCTATATATGTACTCAATGACCCCATGTGACGCACCCTAGTCCTATATAAGAACTCAATGACCCCATGTGACCCACCCTAGTCCTATATAAGTACTCAATGACCCCACGTGACCCCCACATGTCCTATATAAGTACTCAATGACCCCATGTGACCCCCCCCATATCCTATATAAGTACTCAATGACCACATGTGACCCCCCCCTATTCCTATATAAGTACTTAATGACCCCATGTGACCCACCCTAGTCCTATATAAGTACTCAATGACCCCACGTGACCCCCCCATATCCTATATAAGTACTCAATGACCCCATGTGACGCACCCTAGTCCTATATAAGAACTCAATGACCCCATGTGACCCACCCTAGTCCTATATAAGTACTCAATGACCCCATGTGACGCACCCTAGTCCTATATAAGAACTCAATGACCCCATGTGACCCACCCTAGTCCTATATAAGTACTCAATGACCCCATGTGACCCCCCCTAGTCATATATAAGTACTCAATGACCCCATGTGACCCCCCCTAGTCATATATAAGTACTCAATGACCCCATGTGACCCCCCTAGTCCTATATAAGTACTCAATGATCCCATCGACCCACCCTATTCCTATATAAGTACTCAATGACCCCATGTGACCCACCCTAGTCCTATATAAGTACTCAATGACCCCATGTGACCCCCCTAGTCCTATACAAGTACTTAATGACCCCATGTGACCCCCCCTAGTCATATATAAGTACTCAATGACCCCATGTGACCCACCCTAGTCCTATATAAGTACTCAATGACCACATGTGACCCCCCCCCTAGTCCTATATATGTACTTAATGACCCCATGTGACCCCCCCATGTCCTATATAAGTACTCAATGAACCCATGTGACCCCCCTAGTACTATATAAGTACTCAATGAACCCATGTGACGCACCCTAGTCCTATATAAGAACTCAATGACCCCATGTGACCCACCCTAGTAAAATATAAGTACTCAATGACCCAATGTGACGCAATCTAGTCCTATATAAGAACTCAATGACCCCATGTGACCCACCCTAGTAATATATAAGTATTCAATGACCCCATGTGACCCCCCCTAGTCATATATAAGTACTCAATGACCCCATGTGACCCACCCTAGTCCTATATAAGTACTCAATGACCCCATGTGACCCACCTTAGTCCTATATAAGTACTCAATGACCACACGTGACCCCCCCATGTCCTATATAAGTACTCAATGACCCCATGTGACCCCCCTAGTACTATATAAGTACTCAATGACCCCATGTGACGCACCCTAAGCCTATATAAGAACTCAATGACCCCATGTGACCCACCCTAGTAATATATAAGTACTCAATGACCCCATGTGACCCACCCTAGTCCTATATAAGTACAAAATGACCCCATGTAACCCACCCTAGTCCTATATAAGTACTAAATGACCCCATGTAACCCCCCCTAGTCATATATAAGTACTCAATGACCCCATGTGACCCACCCTAGTCGTATATAAGTACTCAATCACCATATGTGACCCCCCCTAGTCCTATATAAGTACTTAATGACCCCATGTGACCCCCCCATATCCTATATAAGTACTCAATGACCCCATGTGACCCACCTAGTACTATATAAGTACTCAATGACCCCATGTGACGCACCCTAGTCCTATATAAGAACTCAATGACCCCATGTGACCCACCCTAGTAATATATAAGTACTCAATGACCCAATGTGACGCACCATAGTCCTATATAAGAACTCAATGACCCCATGTGACCCACCCTAGTAATATATAAGTACTCAATGTCACCATGTGACCCACCCTAGTCCTATATAAGTACAAAATGAGCCCATGTGACCCACCCTAGTCCTATATAAGTACTCAATGACCCCATGTGACCCCCCTAGTCCTATACAAGTACTTAATGACCCCATGTGACCCACCCTAGTCCTATATAAGTACTCAATGACGCCATGTGACCCCCCCTAGTCCTACATAAGTACTCAATGACCCCAGGTCAGCCACCCTACTCCTATATAAGTAATCAATGACCCCATGTGACCCACCCTAGTCCTATATAAGTACAAAATGACCCCATGTGACCCACCCTAGTCCTATATAAGTACTCAATGACCCCACGTGACCCCCACATGTCCTATATAAGTACTCAATGACCCCATGTGACCCCCCTAGTCCTATACAAGTACTTAATTACCCCTTGTGACCCACCCTAGTCCTATATAAGTACTCAATGACGCCATGTGACCTCCCCTAGTCCTACATAAGTACTCAATGACCCCAGGTCAGCCACCCTACTCCTATATAAGTAATCAATGACCCCATGTGACCCACCCTAGTCCTATATAAGTACAAAATGACCCCATGTGACCCACCCTAGTCCTATATAAGAACTCAATGACCCCATGTGACCCACCCTAGTCCTATATAAGTACTCAATGACCCCACGTGACCCCCACATGTCCTATATAAGTACTCAATGACCCCATGTGACCCCCCCCCCCATATCCTATATAAGTACTCAATGACCACATGTGACCCACCCTAGTCCTATATAAGTACTCAATGAGGCCATGTGACCCCCCCTAGTCCTACATAAGTACTCAATGACCCCAGGTCAGCCACCCTAGTCGTATATAAGTACTCAATCACCATATGTGACCCCCCCTAGTCCTATATAAGTACTTAATGACCCCATGTGACCCCCCCATATCCTATATAAGTACTCAATGACCCCATGTGACCCACCTAGTACTATATAAGTACTCAATGACCCCATGTGACGCACCCTAGTCCTATATAAGTACTCAATGACCCCATGTGACCCACCCTAGTAATATATAAGTACTCAATGACCCCATGTGACCCCCCCCATATCCTATATAAGTACTCAATAACCACATGTGACCCCCCTAGTCCTATATAATTACTCAATGACCCCACGTGACCCCCCCATATCCTATATAAGTACTCAATGACCCCATGTGACGCACCCTAGTCCTATATAAGAACTCAATGACCCCATGTGACCCACCCTAGTCCTATATAAGTACTCAATGACCCCACGTGACCCCCACATGTCCTATATAAGTACTCAATGACCCCATGTGACCCCCCCCATATCCTATATAAGTACTCAATGACCACATGTGACCCCCCCTATTCCTATATAAGTACTTAATGACCCCATGTGACCCACCCTAGTCCTATATAAGTACTCAATGACCCCACGTGACCCCCCCATATCCTATATAAGTACTCAATGACCCCATGTGACGCACCCTAGTCTTATATAAGAACTCAATGACCCCATGTGACCCACCCTAGTCCTATATAAGTACTCAATGACCCCATGTGACCCCCCCTAGTCATATATAAGTACTCAATGACCCCATGTGACCCACCCTAGTCCTATATAAGTACTCAATGACCACATGGACCCCCCCCCCCTTCTCCTATATAAGTACTTAATGACCATATGTGACCCCCCCCTATTCCTATATAAGTACTTAATGACCCCATGTGACCCCCCCCATATCCTATATAAGTACTCAATGACCCCATGTGACCCACCTAGTACTATATAAGTACTCAATGACCCCATGTGACGCACCCTAGTCCTATATAAGAACTCAATGACCCCATGTGACCCACCCTAGTAATATATAAGTACTCAATGACCCAATGTGACGCACCATAGTCCTATATAAGAACTCAATGACCCCATGTGACCCACCCTAGTAATATATAAGTACTCAATGTCACCATGTGACCCACCCTAGTCCTATATAAGTACAAAATGAGCCCATGTGACCCACCCTAGTCCTATATAAGTACTCAATGACCCCACGTGACCCCCACATGTCCTATATAAGTATTCAATGACCCCATGTGATCCACCCTAGTCCTATATAAGTACAAAATGACCCCATGTGACCCAACCTAGTCCTATATAAGTACTCAATGACCCCATGTGACCCACCCTAGTCCTATATAAGTACTCAATGACCCCATGTGACCCCCCTAGTCTTATACAAGTACTTAATGACCCCATGTGACCCACCCTAGTCCTATATAAGTACTCAATGACGCCATGTGACCCCCCCTAGTCCTACATAAGTACTCAATGACCCCAGGTCAGCCACCCTACTCCTATATAAGTAATCAATGACCCCATGTGACCCACCCTAGTCCTATATAAGTACAAAATGACCCCATGTGACCCACCCTAGTCCTATATAAGTACTCAATGACCCCACGTGACCCCCACATGTCCTATATAAGTACTCAATGACCCCATGTGACCCACCCTAGTAATATATAAGTACTCAATGACCCCATGTGACCCCCCCCATATCCTATATAAGTACTCAATAACCACATGTGACCCCCCTAGTCCTATATAATTACTCAATGACCCCACGTGACCCCCCCATATCCTATATAAGTACTCAATGACCCCATGTGACGCACCCTAGTCCTATATAAGAACTTAATGACCCCATGTGACCCAACCTATTCCTATATAAGTACTCAATGACCACATGTGACCCCCCCTATTCCTATATAAGTATTTAATGACCCCATGTGACCCACCCTAGTCCTATATAAGTACACAATGACCCCACGTGACCCCCCCATATCCTATATAAGTACTCAATGACCCCATGTGACGCACCCTAGTCCTACATAAGAACTCAATGACCCCATGTGACCCACCCTAGTAATATATAAGCAATCAATGACCCCATGTGACCCACCCTAGTCCTATATAAGTACAAAATGACCCCATGTGACCCACCCTAGTCCTATATAAGTACTCAATGACCCCATGTGACCCCCCCTAGTCATATATAAGTACTCAATGACCCCATGTGACCCACCCTAGTCCTACATAAGTACTCAATGACCACATGTGACCCCCCCCCTAGTCCTATATAAGTACTTAATGACCCCATGTGACACCCCATGTCCTATATAAGTACTCAATGTCCCCATTTGACCCCCCCTAGTCATATATAAGTAATCAATGACCCCATGTGACCCACCCTAGTCCTATATAAGAACTCAATGACCCCATGTGACCCCTCCTAGTCCTATATAAGTACTCAATGACCACATGTGACCCAACCTAGTCCTATATAAGTACTCAATGACCACACGTGACCCCTCCATGTCCTATATAAGTACTCAATGACCCCATGTGACCCACCCTATTCCTATATAAGTACTCAATGACCCCATGTGACCCACCCTATTCCTATATAAGTACTCAATGACCCCATGTGACCCACCCTAGTCCTATATAAGTACTCAATGACCCCACGTGACCCCCCCCATGTCATATATAAGTACTCATTGACCCCATGTGACCCCCCTAGTCCTATATAAGTACTCAATGACCCCATCGACCCACCCTATTCCTATATAAGTACTCAATGACCCCATGTGACCCACCCTAGTCCTATATAAGTACTCAATGACCACACGTGACCCCTCCATGTCCTATATAAGTACTCAATGACCCAATGTGACCCACCCTATTCCTATATAAGTACTCAATGACCCCATGTGACCCACCCTATTCCTATATAAGTACTCAATGACCCCATGTGACCCAACCTAGTCCTATATAAGTACTAAATGACCCCACGTGACCCACCCATGTCCTATATAAGTACTCAATGACCCCATGTGACCCACCCTATTCCTATATAAGTACTCAATGACCCCATGTGACCCCCCCTAGTCATATATAAGTACTTAATGACCCCATGTGACCCCCCTAGTCCTATATAAGTACTCAATGATCCCATCGACCCACCCTATTCCTATATAAGTACTCAATGACCCCATGTGACCCACCCTAGTCCTATATAAGTACTCAATGACCCCATGTGACCCCCCTAGTCCTATACAAGTACTTAATGACCCCATGTGACCCCCCCGAGTCATATATAAGTACTCAATGACCCCATGTGACCCACCCTAGTCCTATATAAGTACTCAATGACCCCATGTGACCCACCCTAGTCCTATATAAGTACTCAATGACCACATGTGACCCCCCCTAGTCCTATATATGTACTTAATGACCCCATGTGACCCCCCCATGTCCTATATAAGTACTCAATGAACCCATGTGACCCCCCTAGTACTATATAAGTACTCAATGACCCCATGTGACGCACCCTAGTCCTATATAAGAACTCAATGACCCCATGTGACCCACCCTAGTAATATATAAGTACTCAATGACCCAATGTGACGCAATCTAGTCCTATATAAGAACTCAATGACCCCATGTGACCCACCCTAGTAATATATAAGTACACAATGACCCATGTGACCCACCCTAGTCCTATATAAGTACAAAATGACCCCATGTGACCCACCCTAGTCCTATATAAGTACTCAATGACCCCATGTGACCCCCCCTAGTCATATATAAGTACTCAATGACCCCATGTGACCCACCCTAGTCCTATATAAGTACTCAATGACCCCATGTGACCCACCTTAGTCCTATATAAGTACTCAATGACCACACGTGGCCCCCCCATGTCCTATATAAGTACTCAATGACCCCATGTGACCCCCCTAGTACTATATAAGTACTCAATGACCCCATGTGACGCACCCTAGTCCTATATAAGAACTCAATGACCCCATGTGACCCACCCTAGTAATATATAAGTACTCAATGACCCCATGTGACCCACCCTAGTCCTATATAAGTACAAAATGACCCCATGTAACCCACCCTAGTCCTATATAAGTACTAAATGACCCCATGTGACCCCCCCTAGTCATATATAAGTACTCAATGACCCCATGTGACCCACCCTAGTCGTATATAAGTACTCAATGACCATATGTGACCCCCCCCTATTCCTATATAAGTACTTAATGACCCCATGTGACCCCCCCATATCCTATATAAGTACTCAATGACCCCATGTGACCCACCTAGTACTATATAAGTACTCAATGACCCCATGTGACGCACCCTAGTCCTATATAAGAACTCAATGACCCCATGTGACCCACCCTAGTAATATATAAGTACTCAATGACCCAATGTGACGCACCATAGTCCTATATAAGAACTCAATGACCCCATGTGACCCACCCTAGTCCTATATAAGTACTCAATGACCCCACGTGACCCCCACATGTCCTATATAAGTACTCAATGACCCCATGTGACCCCCCCCCATATCCTATATAAGTACTCAATGACCACATGTGACCCCCCCTATTCCTATATAAGTACTTAATGACCCCATGTGACCCACCCTAGTCCTATATAAGTACTCAATGACCCCACGTGACCCCCCCATATCCTATATAAGTACTCAATGACCCCATGTGACGCACCCTAGTCTTATATAAGAACTCAATGACCCCATGTGACCCACCCTAGTCCTATATAAGTACTCAATGACCCCATGTGACCCCCCCTAGTCATATATAAGTACTCAATGACCCCATGTGACCCACCCTAGTCCTATATAAGTACTCAATGACCACATGGACCCCCCCCCCCCTACTCCTATATAAGTACTTAATGACCATATGTGACCCCCCCCTATTCCTATATAAGTACTTAATGACCCCATGTGACCCCCCCCATATCCTATATAAGTACTCAATGACCCCATGTGACCCACCTAGTACTATATAAGTACTCAATGACCCCATGTGACGCACCCTAGTCCTATATAAGAACTCAATGACCCCATGTGACCCACCCTAGTAATATATAAGTACTCAATGACCCAATGTGACGCACCATAGTCCTATATAAGAACTCAATGACCCCATGTGACCCACCCTAGTAATATATAAGTACTCAATGTCACCATGTGACCCACCCTAGTCCTATATAAGTACAAAATGAGCCCATGTGACCCACCCTAGTCCTATATAAGTACTCAATGACCCCACGTGACCCCCACATGTCCTATATAAGTATTCAATGACCCCATGTGATCCACCCTAGTCCTATATAAGTACAAAATGACCCCATGTGACCCAACCTAGTCCTATATAAGTACTCAATGACCCCATGTGACCCACCCTAGTCCTATATAAGTACTCAATGACCCCATGTGACCCCCCTAGTCTTATACAAGTACTTAATGACCCCATGTGACCCACCCTAGTCCTATATAAGTACTCAATGACGCCATGTGACCCCCCCTAGTCCTACATAAGTACTCAATGACCCCAGGTCAGCCACCCTACTCCTATATAAGTAATCAATGACCCCATGTGACCCACCCTAGTCCTATATAAGTACAAAATGACCCCATGTGACCCACCCTAGTCCTATATAAGTACTCAATGACCCCACGTGACCCCCACATGTCCTATATAAGTACTCAATGACCCCATGTGACCCACCCTAGTAATATATAAGTACTCAATGACCCCATGTGACCCCCCCCATATCCTATATAAGTACTCAATAACCACATGTGACCCCCCTAGTCCTATATAATTACTCAATGACCCCACGTGACCCCCCCATATCCTATATAAGTACTCAATGACCCCATGTGACGCACCCTAGTCCTATATAAGAACTTAATGACCCCATGTGACCCAACCTATTCCTATATAAGTACTCAATGACCACATGTGACCCCCCCTATTCCTATATAAGTACTTAATGACCCCATGTGACCCACCCTAGTCCTATATAAGTACACAATGACCCCACGTGACCCCCCCATATCCTATATAAGTACTCAATGACCCCATGTGACGCACCCTAGTCCTACATAAGAACTCAATGACCCCATGTGACCCACCCTAGTAATATATAAGCAATCAATGACCCCATGTGACCCACCCTAGTCCTATATAAGTACAAAATGACCCCATGTGACCCACCCTAGTCCTATATAAGTACTCAATGACCCCATGTGACCCCCCCTAGTCATATATAAGTACTCAATGACCCCATGTGACCCACCCTAGTCCTACATAAGTACTCAATGACCACATGTGACCCCCCCCCTAGTCCTATATAAGTACTTAATGACCCCATGTGACACCCCATGTCCTATATAAGTACTCAATGTCCCCATTTGACCCCCCCTAGTCATATATAAGTAATCAATGACCCCATGTGACCCACCCTAGTCCTATATAAGAACTCAATGACCCCATGTGACCCCTCCTAGTCCTATATAAGTACTCAATGACCACATGTGACCCAACCTAGTCCTATATAAGTACTCAATGACCACACGTGACCCCTCCATGTCCTATATAAGTACTCAATGACCCCATGTGACCCACCCTATTCCTATATAAGTACTCAATGACCCCATGTGACCCACCCTATTCCTATATAAGTACTCAATGACCCCATGTGACCCACCCTAGTCCTATATAAGTACTCAATGACCCCACGTGACCCCCCCCATGTCATATATAAGTACTCAATGACCACATGTGACCCACCCTATTCCTATATAAGTACTCAATGACCCCATGTGACCCCCCCTAGTCATATATAAGTACTCATTGACCCCATGTGACCCCCCTAGTCCTATATAAGTACTCAATGACCCCATCGACCCACCCTATTCCTATATAAGTACTCAATGACCCCATGTGACCCACCCTAGTCCTATATAAGTACTCAATGACCACACGTGACCCCTCCATGTCCTATATAAGTACTCAATGACCCAATGTGACCCACCCTATTCCTATATAAGTACTCAATGACCCCATGTGACCCACCCTATTCCTATATAAGTACTCAATGACCCCATGTGACCCAACCTAGTCCTATATAAGTACTAAATGACCCCACGTGACACACCCATGTCCTATATAAGTACTCAATGACCCCATGTGACCCACCCTATTCCTATATAAGTACTCAATGACCCCATGTGACCCCCCCTAGTCATATATAAGTACTTAATGACCCCATGTGACCCCCCTAGTCCTATATAAGTACTCAATGATCCCATCGACCCACCCTATTCCTATATAAGTACTCAATGACCCCATGTGACCCACCCTAGTCCTATATAAGTACTCAATGACCCCATGTGACCCCCCTAGTCCTATACAAGTACTTAATGACCCCATGTGACCCCCCCGAGTCATATATAAGTACTCAATGACCCCATGTGACCCACCCTAGTCCTATATAAGTACTCAATGACCCCATGTGACCCACCCTAGTCCTATATAAGTACTCAATGACCACATGTGACCCCCCCTAGTCCTATATATGTACTTAATGACCCCATGTGACCCCCCCATGTCCTATATAAGTACTCAATGAACCCATGTGACCCCCCTAGTACTATATAAGTACTCAATGACCCCATGTGACGCACCCTAGTCCTATATAAGAACTCAATGACCCTATGTGACCCACCCTAGTAATATATAAGTACTCAATGACCCAATGTGACGCAATCTAGTCCTATATAAGAACTCAATGACCCCATGTGACCCACCCTAGTAATATATAAGTACACAATGACCCATGTGACCCACCCTAGTCCTATATAAGTACAAAATGACCCCATGTGACCCACCCTAGTCCTATATAAGTACTCAATGACCCCATGTGACCCCCCCTAGTCATATATAAGTACTCAATGACCCCATGTGACCCACCCTAGTCCTATATAAGTACTCAATGACCCCATGTGACCCACCTTAGTCCTATATAAGTACTCAATGACCACACGTGGCCCCCCATGTCCTATATAAGTACTCAATGACCCCATGTGACCCCCCTAGTACTATATAAGTACTCAATGACCCCATGTGACGCACCCTAGTCCTATATAAGAAATCAATGACCCCATGTGACCCACCCTAGTAATATATAAGTACTCAATGACCCCATGTGACCCACCCTAGTCCTATATAAGTACAAAATGACCCCATGTAACCCACCCTAGTCCTATATAAGTACTAAATGACCCCATGTGACCCCCCCTAGTCATATATAAGTACTCAATGACCCCATGTGACCCACCCTAGTCGTATATAAGTACTCAATGACCATATGTGACCCCCCCCTAGTCCTATATAAGTACTTAATGACCCCATGTGACCCCCCCATATCCTATATAAGTACTCAATGACCCCATGTGACCCACCTAGTACTATATAAGTACTCAATGACCCCATGTGACGCACCCTAGTCCTATATAAGAACTCAATGACCCCATGTGACCCACCCTAGTAATATATAAGTACTCAATGACCCAATGTGACGCACCATAGTCCTATATAAGAACTCAATGACCCCATGTGACCCACCCTAGTCCTATATAAGTACTCAATGACCACATGTGACCCACCCTAGTAATATATAAGTAATCAATGACCACATGTGACCCACCCTAGTCCTATATAAGTACATAATGACCCCATGTGACCCACCCTAGTCCTATATAAGTACTCAATGACCCAATGTGACCCCCCCTAGTCCTATATAAGTACTTAATGACCCCATGTGACACCCCATGTCCTATATAAGTACTCAATGACCCCATCTGACCCCCCCCCATGTCCTATATAAGTACTCAATGACCCCATCTGACCCCCCCCCATGTCCTATATAAGTACTCAATGACCCCATGTGACCCACCCTATTCCTATATAATTACTCAATGACCCCATGTGACCCCCCCTAGTCCTATATAAGTACTCAATGACCCCATCGACCCACCCTATTCCTATATAAGTACTCAATGACCACACGTGACCCCTCCATGTCCTATATAAGTACTCAATGACCCCATGTGACCCACCCTATTCCTGTATAAGTACTCAATGACCCCATGTGACCCACCCTATTCCTATATAAGTACTCAATGACCCCATGTGACTCAACCTAGTCCTCTATAAGTACTCAATGACCCCATGTGACCCCCCTAGTCCTATATAAGTACTCAATGATCCCATCGACCCACCCTATTCCTATATAAGTACTCAATGACCCCATGTGACCCACCCTAGTCCTATATAAGTACTCAATGACCCCATGTGACCCCCCTAGTCCTATACAAGTACTTAATGACCCCATGTGACCCCCCCTAGTCATATATAAGTACTCAATGACCCCATGTGACCCACCCTAGTCCTATATAAGTACTCAATGACCACATGTGACCCCCCCCTAGTCCTATATATGTACTTAATGACCCCATGTGACACCCCATGTCCTATATAAGTACTCAATGAACCCATGTGACCCCCCTAGTACTATATAAGTACTCAATGTCCCCATGTGACGCACCCTAGTCCTATATAAGAACTCAATGACCCCATGTGACCCACCCTAGTAATATATAAGTACTCAATGACCCAATGTGACGCAACCTAGTCCTATATAAGAACTCAATGACCCCATCTGACCCACCCTAGTAATATATAAGTACACAATGACCCATGTGACCCACCCTAGTCCTATATAAGTACAATATGACCCCATGTGACCCACCCTAGTCTTATATAAGTACTCAATGACCCCATGTGACCCCCCCTAGTCATATATAAGTACTCAATGACCCCATGTGACCCACCCTAGTCCTATATAAGTACTCAATGACCACATGTGACCCCCCCCTAGTCCCATATAAGTACTTAATGACCCCATGTGACCCCCCATGTCCTATATAAGTACTCAATGAACCCATGTGACCTCCCTAGTACTATATAAGTTCTCAATGACCCCATGTGACGCACCCTAGTCCTATATAAGAACTCAATGACCCCATGTGACCCACCCTAGTAATATATAAGTACTCAATGACCCAATCTGACGCACCCTATTCCTATATAAGTACTCAATGACCCCATGTGACCCACCCTAGTCCTATATAAGTACTCAATGACCCCATGTGACCCCCCTAGTCCTATACAAGTACTTAATGACCCCATGTGACCACCCTAGTCATATATAAGTACTCAATGACCCCATGTGACCCACCCTAGTCCTATATAAGTACTCAATGACCACATGTGACCGCCCCTAGTCCTATATAAGTACTTAATGACCCCATGTGACCCCCCCATGTCCTATATAAGTACTCAATGAACCCATGTGACCCCCCTAGTACTATATAAGTACTCAATGACACCATGTGACGCACCCTAGTCCTATATATGAACTCAATGACCCCATGTGACCCACCCTAGTAATATATAAGTACTCAATGACCCAATGTGACGCACCCTAGTCCTATATAAGAACTCAATGACCCCATGTGACCCACCCTAGTAATATATAAGTACACAATGACCCATGTGACCCACCCTAGTCCTATATAAGTACTCAATGACCCCATGTGACCCCCTAGTCTTATATAAGTACTCAATGACCCCATGTGACCCACCCTATTCCTATATAAGTACTCAATGACCCCATGTGACCCACCTAGTCCTATATAAGTACTCAATGACCCCATCGACCCACCCTATTCCTATATAAGTACTCAATGACCCCATGTGACCCACCCTAGTCCTATATAAGTACTCAATGTCCCCATGTGACCCCCCTAGTCCTATACAAGTACTTAATGACCTCATGTGACCCCCCCTAGTCATATATAAGTACTCAATGACCCCATGTGACCCACCCTAGTCCTATATAAGTACTCAATGACCACATGTGACCACCCCTAGTCCTATATAAGTACTTAATGACCCCATGTGACCCCCCCATGTCCTATATAAGTACTCAATGAACCCATGTGACCCCCCTAGTACTATATAAGTACTCAATGACCCCATGTGACGCACCCTAGTCCTATATAAGAACTCAATGACCCCATGTGACCCACCCTAGTAATAAATAAGAACTCAATGACCCAATGTGACGCACCCTAGTCCTATATAAGAACTCAATGACCCCATGTGACCTACCCTAGTAATATATAAGTACACCATGACCCATGTGACCCACCCTAGTCCTATATAAGTACTCAATGACCCCATGTGACCCCCTAGTCCTATATAAGTACTCAATGACCCCATGTGACCCACCCCATTCCTATATAAGTACTCAATGATCACATGTGACCCCCCCCTATTCCTATATAAGTACTTAATGACCCCATGTGACCCACCCTAGTCCTATATAAGTACTCAATGACCCCACGTGACCCCCCCATATCCTATATAAGTACTCAATGACCCCATGTAACCCCCCTAGTACTATATAAGTACTCAATGACCACATTTGACGCACCCTAGTCCTATATAAGAACTCAATGACCCCATGTGACCCACCCTAGTAATATATAAGTAATCAATGACCACATGTGACCCACCCTAGTCCTATATAAGTACAAAATGACCCCATGTGACCCACCCTAGTCCTATATAAGTACTCAATGACCCCATGTGACCCCCCCCTAGTCCTATATAAGTACTTAATGACCCCATGTGACACCCCATGTCCTATATAAGTACTCAATGACCCTATTTGCCCACCCCTAGTCATATATAAGTAATCAATGACCCCATGTGACCCACCCTAGTCCTATATAAGTACTCAATGACCCCACGTGACCCCCCCATGTCCTATGTAAGTACTCAATGACCCCATGTGACCCACCCTATTCCTATATAAGTACTCAATGACCCCATGTGACCCCCCCTAGTCATATATAAGTACTCAATGACCCCATGTGACCCCCCTAGTCCTATATAAGTACTCAATGATCCCATCGACCCACCCTATTCCTATATAAGTACTCAATGACCCCACGTGACCCACCCTAGTCCTATATAAGTACTCAATGACCCCATGTGACCCCCCTAGTCCTATACAAGTACTTAATGACCCCATGTGACCCACCCTAGTCATATATAAGTACTCAATGACCCCATGTGACCCACCCTAGTCCTATATAAGTACTCAATGACCACATGTGACCCCCCCTAGTCCTATATATGTACTTAATGACCCCATGTGACCCCCCCATGTCCTATATAAGTACTCAATGAACCCATGTGACCCCCCTAGTACTATATAAGTACTCAATGACCCCATGTGACCCACCCTAGTCCTATATAAGTACTCAATGACCCCATGTGACCCCCTAGTCCTATATAAGTACTCAATGACCCCATGTGACCCACCCCATTCCTATATAAGTACTCAATGATCACATGTGACCCCCCCCTATTCCTATATAAGTACTTAATGACCCCATGTGACCCACCCTAGTCCTATATAAGTACTCAATGACCCCACGTGACCCCCCCATATCCTATATAAGTACTCAATGACCCCATGTAACCCCCCTAGTACTATATAAGTACTCAATGACCACATTTGACCCCCCCTAGTCATATATAAGTACTCATTGACCCCATGTGACCCCCCTAGTCCTATATAAGTACTCAATGACCCCATCGACCCACCCTATTCCTATATAAGTACTCAATGACCCCATGTGACCCACCCTAGTCCTATATAAGTACTCAATGACCACACGTGACCCCTCCATGTCCTATATAAGTACTCAATGACCCAATGTGACCCACCCTATTCCTATATAAGTACTCAATGACCCCATGTGACCCACCCTATTCCTATATAAGTACTCAATGACCCCATGTGACCCAACCTAGTCCTATATAAGTACTAAATGACCCCACGTGACCCCCCCATGTCCTATATAAGTACTCAATGACCCCATGTGACCCACC
The DNA here is from genome assembly GCF_024137725.1 of Prorops nasuta. Classification (NCBI taxonomy): domain Eukaryota; kingdom Metazoa; phylum Arthropoda; class Insecta; order Hymenoptera; family Bethylidae; genus Prorops; species Prorops nasuta. Next base: position 1,905,984 of record NW_027116837.1, read on the forward strand.
CTATTCCTATATAAGTACTCAATGACCCCATGTGACCCCCCCTAGTCATATATAAGTACTCAATGACCCCATGTGACCCCCCTAGTCCTATATAAGTACTCAATGATCCCATCGACCCACCCTATTCCTATATAAGTACTCAATGACCCCACGTGACCCACCCTAGTCCTATATAAGTACTCAATGACCCCATGTGACCCCCCTAGTCCTATACAAGTACTTAATGACCCCATGTGACCCACCCTAGTCATATATAAGTACTCAATGACCCCATGTGACCCACCCTAGTCCTATATAAGTACTCAATGACCACATGTGACCCCCCCCTAGTCCTATATATGTACTTAATGACCCCATGTGACCCCCCCATGTCCTATATAAGTACTCAATGAACCCATGTGACCCCCCTAGTACTATATAAGTACTCAATGACCCCATGTGACGCACCCTAGTCCTATATAAGAACTCAATGACCCCATGTGACCCACCCTAGTAATATATAAGTACTCAATGACCCAATGTGACGCAATCTAGTCCTATATAAGAACTCAATGACCCCATGTGACCCACCCTAGTAATATATAAGTACACAATGACCCATGCGACCCACCCTAGTCCTATATAAGTACAAAATGACCCCATGTGACCCACCCTAGTCCTATATAAGTATTCAATGACCCCATGTGACCCCCCCTAGTCATATATAAGTACTCAATGACCCCATGTGACCCACCCTAGTCCTATATAAGTACTCAATGACCCCATGTGACCCACCTTAGTCCTATATAAGTACTCAATGACCACACGTGACCCCCCCATGTCCTATATAAGTACTCAATGACCCCATGTGACCCCCCTAGTACTATATAAGTACTCAATGACCCCATGTGACGCAACCTAAGCCTATATAAGAACTCAATGAACCCATGTGACCCACCCTAGTAATATATAAGTACTCAATGACCCCATGTGACCCACCCTAGTCCTATATAAGTACAAAATGACCCCATGTAATCCACCCTAGTCCTATATAAGTACTAAATGACCCCATGTGACCCCCCCTAGTCATATATAAGTACTCAATGACCCCATGTGACCCACCCTAGTCGTATATAAGTACTCAATCACCATATGTGACCCCCCCCTAGTCCTATATAAGTACTTAATGACCCCATGTGACCCCCCCATATCCTATATAAGTACTCAATGACCCCATGTGACCCACCTAGTACTATATAAGTACTCAATGACCCCATGTGACGCACCCTAGTCCTATATAAGAACTCAATGACCCCATGTGACCCACCCTAGTAATATATAAGTACTCAATGACCCAATGTGACGCACCATAGTCCTATATAAGAACTCAATGACCCCATGTGACCCACCCTAGTAATATATAAGTACTCAATGTCACCATGTGACCCACCCTAGTCCTATATAAGTACAAAATGAGCCCATGTGACCCACCCTAGTCCTATATAAATACTCAATGACCCCACGTGACCCCCACATGTCCTATATAAGTACTCAATGACCCCATGTGACCCAACCTAGTCCTATATAAGTACTCAATGACCCCATGTGACCCACCCTAGTCCTATATAACTACTCAATGACCCCATGTGACCCCCCTAGTCCTATACAAGTACTTAATGACCCCATGTGACCCACCCTAGTCCTATATAAGTACTCAATGACGCCATGTGACCCCCCCTAGTCCTACATAAGTACTCAATGACCCCAGGTCAGCCACCCTACTCCTATATAAGTAATCAATGACCCCATGTGACCCACCCTAGTCCTATATAAGTACAAAATGACCCCATGTGACCCACCCTAGTCCTATATAAGTACTCAATGACCCCACGTGACCCCCACATGTCCTATATAAGTACTCAATGACCCCATGTGACCCCCCTAGTCCTATACAAGTACTTAATTACCCCATGTGACCCACCCTAGTCCTATATAAGTACTCAATGACGCCATGTGACCCCCCCTAGTCCTACATAAGTACTCAATGACCCCAGGTCAGCCACCCTACTCCTATATAAGTAATCAATGACCCCATGTGACCCACCCTAGTCCTATATAAGTACAAAATGACCCCATGTGACCCACCCTAGTCCTATATAAGTACTCAATGACCCCACGTGACCCCCACATGTCCTATATAAGTACTCAATGACCCCAAGTGACCCACCCTAGTAATATATAAGTACTCAATGACCCCATGTGACCCCCTCCATATCCTATATAAGTACTCAATAACCACATGTGACCCCCCTAGTCCTATATAATTACTCAATGACCCCACGTGACCCCCCCATATCCTATATAAGTACTCAATGACCCCATGTGACGCACCCTAGTCCTATATAAGAACTCAATGACCCCATGTGACCCACCCTAGTCCTATATAAGTACTCAATGACCCCACGTGACCCCCACATGTCCTATATAAGTACTCAATGACCCCATGTGACCCACCCTAGTAATATATAAGTACTCAATGACCCCATGTGACCCCCCCCATATCCTATATAAGTACTCAGTAACCACATGTGACCCCCCTAGTCCTATATAATTACTCAATGACCCCACGTGACCCCCCCATGTCCTATATAAGTACTCAATGACCCCATGTGACCCCCTAGTCCTATATAAGTACTCAATGACCCCATGTGACCCACCCTATTCCTATATAAGTACTCAATGACCACATGTGACCCCCCCTATTCCTATATAAGTACTTAATGACCCCATGTGACCCACCCTAGTCCTATATAAGTACTCAATGACCCCACGTGACCCCCCCATATCCTATATAAGTACTCAATGACCCCATGTGACGCACCCTAGTCCTATATAAGAACTCAATGACCCCATGTGACCCACCCTAGTCCTATATAAGTACTCAATGACCCCATGTGACCCCCCCTAGTCATATATAAGTACTCAATGACCCCATGTGACCCACCCTAGTCCTATATAAGTACTCAATGACCACATGGACCCCCCCCCTACTCCTATATAAGTACTTAATGACCATATGTGACCCCCCCCTATTCCTATATAAGTACTTAATGACCCCATGTGACCCCCCCATATCCTATATAAGTACTCAATGACCCCATGTGACCCACCTAGTACTATATAAGTACTCAATGACCCCATGTGACGCACCCTAGTCCTATATAAGAACTCAATGACCCCATGTGACCCACCCTAGTAATATATAAGTACTCAATGTCACCATGTGACCCACCCTAGTCCTATATAAGTACAAAATGAGCCCATGTGACCCACCCTAGTCCTATATAAGTACTCAATGACCCCACGTGACCCCCACATGTCCTATATAAGTACTCAATGACCCCATGTGATCCACCCTTGTCCTATATAAGTACAAAATGACCCCATGTGACCCAACCTAGTCCTATATAAGTACTCAATGACCCCATGTGACCCACCCTAGTCCTATATAAGTACTCAATGACCCCATGTGACACCCCTAGTCTTATACAAGTACTTAATGACCCCATGTGACCCATCCTAGTCCTATATAAGTACTCAATGACGCCATGTGACCCCCCCTAGTCCTATATAATTACTCAATGACCCCACGTGACCCCCCCATATCCTATATAAGTACTCAATGACCCCATGTGACGCACCCTAGTCCTATATAAGAACTTAATGACCCCATGTGACCCACCCTAGTCCTATATAAGTACTCAATGACCCCACGTGACCCCCACATGTCCTATATAAGTACTCAATGACCCCATGTGACCCACCCTAGTAATATATAAGTACTCAATGACCCCATGTGACCCCCCCCATATCCTATATAAGTACTCAATAACCACATGTGACCCCCCTAGTCCTATATAATTATTCAATGACCCCACGTGACCCCCCCCATGTCCTATATAAGTACTCAATGACCTCATGTGACCCCCTAGTCCTATATAAGTACTCAATGACCCCATGTGACCCACCCTATTCCTATATAAGTACTCAATGACCACATGTGACCCCCCCTATTCCTATATAAGTACTTAATGACCCCATGTGACCCACCCTAGTCCTATATAAGTACTCAATGACCCCACGTGACCCCCCCATATCCTATATAAGTACTCAATGACCCCATGTGACGCACCCTAGTCCTATATAAGAACTCAATGACCCCATGTGACCCACCCTAGTAATATATAAGCAATCAATGACCCCATGTGACCCACCCTAGTCCTATATAAGTACAAAATGACCCCATGTGACCCACCCTAGTCCTATATAAGTACTCAATGACCCCATGTGACCCCCCCTAGTCATATATAAGTACTCAATGACCCCATGTGACCCACCCTAGTCCTACATAAGTACTCAATGACCACATGTGACCCCCCCCCTAGTCCTATATAAGTACTTAATGACCCCATGTGACACCCCATGTCCTATATAAGTACTCAATGTCCCCATTTGACCCCCCCTAGTCATATATAAGTAATCAATGACCCCATGTGACCCACCCTAGTCCTATATAAGAACTCAATGACCCCATGTGACCCCTCCTAGTCCTATATAAGTACTCAATGACCACATGTGACCCAACCTAGTCCTATATAAGTACTCAATGACCACACGTGACCCCTCCATGTCCTATATAAGTACTCAATGACCCCATGTGACCCACCCTATTCCTATATAAGTACTCAATGACCCCATGTGACCCACCCTATTCCTATATAAGTACTCAATGACCCCACGTGACCCCCCTCATGTCATATATAAGTACTCAATGACCACATGTGACCCACCCTATTCCTATATAAGTACTCAATGACCCCATGTGACCCCCCCTAGTCATATATAAGTACTCAATGACCCCATGTGACCCCCCTAGTCCTATATAAGTACTCAATGATCCCATCGACCCACCCTATTCCTATATAAGTACTCAATGACCCCACGTGACCCACCCTAGTCCTATATAAGTACTCAATGACCCCATGTGACCCCCCTAGTCCTATACAAGTACTTAATGACCCCATGTGACCCACCCTAGTCATATATAAGTACTCAATGACCCCATGTGACCCACCCTAGTCCTATATAAGTACTCAATGACCACATGTGACCCCCCCCTAGTCCTATATATGTACTTAATGACCCCATGTGACCCCCCCATGTCCTATATAAGTACTCAATGAACCCATGTGACCCCCCTAGTACTATATAAGTACTCAATGACCCCATGTGACGCACCCTAGTCCTATATAAGAACTCAATGACCCCATGTGACCCACCCTAGTAATATATAAGTACTCAATGACCCAATGTGACGCAATCTAGTCCTATATAAGAACTCAATGACCCCATGTGACCCACCCTAGTAATATATAAGTACACAATGACCCATGTGACCCACCCTAGTCCTATATAAGTACAAAATGACCCCATGTGACCCACCCTAGTCCTATATAAGTATTCAATGACCCCATGTGACCCCCCCTAGTCATATATAAGTACTCAATGACCCCATGTGACCCACCCTAGTCCTATATAAGTACTCAATGACCCCATGTGACCCACCTTAGTCCTATATAAGTACTCAATGACCACACGTGACCCCCCCATGTCCTATATAAGTACTCAATGACCCCATGTGACCCACCTAGTACTATATAAGTACTCAATGACCCCATGTGACGCAACCTAAGCCTATATAAGAACTCAATGACCCCATGTGACCCACCCTAGTAATATATAAGTACTCAATGACCCCATGTGACCCACCCTAGTCCTATATAAGTACAAAATGACCCCATGTAATCCACCCTAGTCCTATATAAGTACTAAATGACCCCATGTGACCCCCCCTAGTCATACATAAGTACTCAATGACCCCATGTGACCCACCCTAGTCGTATATAAGTACTCAATCACCATATGTGACCCCCCCCTAGTCCTATATAAGTACTTAATGACCCCATGTGACCCCCCCATATCCTATATAAGTACTCAATGACCCCATGTGACCCACCTAGTACTATATAAGTACTCAATGACCCCATGTGACGCACCCTAGTCCTATATAAGAACTCAATGACCCCATGTGACCCACCCTAGTAATATATAAGTACTCAATGACCCAATGTGACGCACCATAGTCCTATATAAGAACTCAATGACCCCATGTGACCCACCCTAGTAATATATAAGTACTCAATGTCACCATGTGACCCACCCTAGTCCTATATAAGTACAAAATGAGCCCATGTGACCCACCCTAGTCCTATATAAATACTCAATGACCCCACGTGACCCCCACATGTCCTATATAAGTACTCAATGACCCCATGTGACCCAACCTAGTCCTATATAAGTACTCAATGACCCCATGTGACCCACCCTAGTCCTATATAACTACTCAATGACCCCATGTGACCCCCCTAGTCCTATACAAGTACTTAATGACCCCATGTGACCCACCCTAGTCCTATATAAGTACTCAATGACGCCATGTGACCCCCCCTAGTCCTACATAAGTACTCAATGACCCCAGGTCAGCCACCCTACTCCTATATAAGTAATCAATGACCCCATGTGACCCACCCTAGTACTATATAAGTACAAAATGACCCCATGTGACCCACCCTAGTCCTATATAAGTACTCAATGACCCCACGTGACCCCCACATGTCCTATATAAGTACTCAATGACCCCATGTGACCCCCCTAGTCCTATACAAGTACTTAATGACCCCATGTGACCCACCCTAGTCCTATATAAGTACTCAATGACGCCATGTGACCCCCCCTAGTCCTACATAAGTACTCAATGACCCCAGGTCAGCCACCCTACTCCTATATAAGTAATCAATGACCCCATGTGACCCACCCTAGTCCTATATAAGTACAAAATGACCCCATGTGACCCACCCTAGTCCTATATAAGTACTCAATGACCCCACGTGACCCCCACATGTCCTATATAAGTACTCAATGACGCCATGTGACCCCCCCTAGTCCTACATAAGTACTCAATGACCCCAGGTCAGCCACCCTACTCCTATATAAGTAATCAATGACCCCATGTGACCCACCCTAGTCCTATATAAGTACAAAATGACCCCATGTGACCCACCCTAGTCCTATATAAGTACTCAATGACCCCACGTGACCCCCACATGTCCTATATAAGTACTCAATGACCCCATGTGACCCACCCTAGTAATATATAAGTACTCAATGACCCCATGTGACCCCCTCCATATCCTATATAAGTACTCAATAACCACATGTGACCCCCCTAGTCCTATATAATTACTCAATGACCCCACGTGACCCCCCCATATCCTATATAAGTACTCAATGACCCCATGTGACGCACCCTAGTCCTATATAAGAACTCAATGACCCCATGTGACCCACCCTAGTCCTATATAAGTACTCAATGACCCCACGTGACCCCCACATGTCCTATATAAGTACTCAATGACCCCATGTGACCCACCCTAGTAATATATAAGTACTCAATGACCCCATGTGACCCCCCCCATATCCTATATAAGTACTCAGTAACCACATGTGACCCCCCTAGTCCTATATAATTACTCAATGACCCCACGTGACCCCCCCATGTCCTATATAAGTACTCAATGACCCCATGTGACCCCCTAGTCCTATATAAGTACTCAATGACCCCATGTGACCCACCCTATTCCTATATAAGTACTCAATGACCACATGTGACCCCCCCTATTCCTATATAAGTACTTAATGACCCCATGTGACCCACCCTAATCCTATATAAGTACTCAATGACCCCACGTGACCCCCCCATATCCTATATAAGTACTCAATGACCCCATGTGACGCACCCTAGTCCTATATAAGAACTCAATGACCCCATGTGACCCACCCTAGTCCTATATAAGTACTCAATGACCCCATGTGACCCCCCCTAGTCATATATAAGTACTCAATGACCCCATGTGACCCACCCTAGTCCTATATAAGTACTCAATGACCACATGGACCCCCCCCCTACTCCTATATAAGTACTTAATGACCATATGTGACCCCCCCCTATTCCTATATAAGTACTTAATGACCCCATGTGACCCCCCCATATCCTATATAAGTACTCAATGACCCCATGTGACCCACCTAGTACTATATAAGTACTCAATGACCCCATGTGACGCACCCTAGTCCTATATAAGAACTCAATGACCCCATGTGACCCACCCTAGTAATATATAAGTACTCAATGACCCAATGTGACGCACCATAGTCCTATATAAGAACTCAATGACCCCATGTGACCCACCCTAGTAATATATAAGTACTCAATGTCACCATGTGACCCACCCTAGTCCTATATAAGTACAAAATGAGCCCATGTGACCCACCCTAGTCCTATATAAGTACTCAATGACCCCACGTGACCCCCACATGTCCTATATAAGTACTCAATGACCCCATGTGATCCACCCTTGTCCTATATAAGTACAAAATGACCCCATGTGACCCAACCTAGTCCTATATAAGTACTCAATGACCCCATGTGACCCACCCTAGTCCTATATAAGTACTCAATGACCCCATGTGACACCCCTAGTCTTATACAAGTACTTAATGACCCCATGTGACCCATCCTAGTCCTATATAAGTACTCAATGACGCCATGTGACCCCCCCTAGTCCTATATAATTACTCAATGACCCCACGTGACCCCCCCATATCCTATATAAGTACTCAATGACCCCATGTGACGCACCCTAGTCCTATATAAGAACTTAATGACCCCATGTGACCCACCCTAGTCCTATATAAGTACTCAATGACCCCACGTGACCCCCACATGTCCTATATAAGTACTCAATGACCCCATGTGACCCACCCTAGTAATATATAAGTACTCAATGACCCCATGTGACCCCCCCCATATCCTATATAAGTACTCAATAACCACATGTGACCCCCCTAGTCCTATATAATTATTCAATGACCCCACGTGACCCCCCCCATGTCCTATATAAGTACTCAATGACCTCATGTGACCCCCTAGTCCTATATAAGTACTCAATGACCCCATGTGACCCACCCTATTCCTATATAAGTACTCAATGACCACATGTGACCCCCCCTATTCCTATATAAGTACTTAATGACCCCATGTGACCCACCCTAGTCCTATATAAGTACTCAATGACCCCACGTGACCCCCCCATATCCTATATAAGTACTCAATGACCCCATGTGACGCACCCTAGTCCTATATAAGAACTCAATGACCCCATGTGACCCACCCTAGTAATATATAAGCAATCAATGACCCCATGTGACCCACCCTAGTCCTATATAAGTACAAAATGACCCCATGTGACCCACCCTAGTCCTATATAAGTACTCAATGACCCCATGTGACCCCCCCTAGTCATATATAAGTACTCAATGACCCCATGTGACCCACCCTAGTCCTACATAAGTACTCAATGACCACATGTGACCCCCCCCCCTAGTCCTATATAAGTACTTAATGACCCCATGTGACACCCCATGTCCTATATAAGTACTCAATGTCCCCATTTGACCCCCCCTAGTCATATATAAGTAATCAATGACCCCATGTGACCCACCCTAGTCCTATATAAGAATTCAATGACCCCATGTGACCCCTCCTAGTCCTATATAAGTACTCAATGACCACATGTGACCCAACCTAGTCCTATATAAGTACTCAATGACCACACGTGACCCCTCCATGTCCTATATAAGTACTCAATGACCCCATGTGACCCACCCTATTCCTATATAAGTACTCAATGACCCCATGTGACCCACCCTATTCCTATATAAGTACTCAATGACCCCACGTGACCCCCCTCATGTCATATATAAGTACTCAATGACCACATGTGACCCACCCTATTCCTATATAAGTACTCAATGACCCCATGTGACCCACCCTAGTCCTATATAAGTACTCAATGACCCCATGTGACCCCCCTAGTCCTATACAAGTACTTAATGACCCCATGTGACCCCCCCTAGTCATATATAAGTACTCAATGACCCCATGTGACCCACCCTAGTCCTATATAAGTACTCAATGACCACATGTGACCCCGCCCTAGTCCTATATAAGTACTTAATGACCCCATGTGAACCCCCCATGTCCTATATAAGTACTCAATGAACCCATGTGACCCCCCTAGTACTATATAAGTACTCAATGACCCCATGTGACCCCCCCTATTCCTATATAAGTACTTAATGACCCCATGTGACCCACCCTAGTCCTATATAAGTACTCAATGACCCCATGTGACCCCCCCTAGTCATATATAAGTACTCAATGACCCCATGTGACCCACCCTAGTCCTATATAAGTACTCAATGACCACATGTGACCCCCCCCCCTAGTCCTATATAAGTACTTAATGACCCCATGTGACACCCCATGTCCTATATAAGTACTCAATGTCCCCATTTGACCCCCCCTAGTCATATATAAGTAATCAATGACCCCATGTGACCCACCCTAGTCCTATATAAGAACTCAATGACCCCATGTGACCCCCCCTAGTCCTATGTAAGTACTCAGTGAGCACATGTGACCCAACCTAGTCCTATATAAGTACTCAATGACCACACGTGACCCCTCCATGTCCTATATAAGTACTCAATGACCCCATGTGACCCACCCTATTCCTATATAAGTACTCAATGACCCCATGTGACCCACCCTATTCCTATATAAGTACTCAATGACCCCATGTGACCCACCCTAGTCCTGTATAAGTACTCAATGACCCCACGTGACCCCCCCCCATGTCATATATAAGTACTCAATGACCACATGTGACCCACCCTATTCCTATATAAGTACTCAATGACCCCATGTGACCCACCCTAGTCCTATATAAGTACTCAATGACCTCATGTGACCCCCTAGTCCTATATAAGTACTCAATGACCCCATGTGACCCACCCTATTCCTATATAAGTACTCAATGACCACATGTGACCCCCCCTATTCCTATATAAGTACTTAATGACCCCATGTGACCCACCCTAGTCCTATATAAGTACTCAATGACCACACGTGACCCCTCCATGTCCTATATAAGTACTCAATGACCCCATGTGACCCACCCTATTCCTATATAAGTACTCAATGACCCCATGTGACCCACCCTATTCCTATATAAGTACTCAATGACCCCATGTGACCCACCCTAGTCCTGTATAAGTACTCAATGACCCCACGTGACCCCCCCCATGTCATATATAAGTACTCAATGACCACATGTGACCCACCCTATTCCTATATAAGTACTCAATGACCCCATGTGACCCACCCTAGTCCTATATAAGTACTCAATGACCCCATGTGACCCACCCTATTCCTATATAAGTACTCAATGACCCCATGTGACCCACCCTATTCCTATATAAGTACTCAATGACCCCATGTGACCCACCCTATTCCTATATAAGTACTCAATGACCCCATGTGACCCACCCTAGTCCTGTATAAGTACTCAATGACCCCACGTGACCCCCCCCATGTCATATATAAGTACTCAATGACCACATGTGACCCACCCTATTCCTATATAAGTACTCAATGACCCCATGTGACCCACCCTAGTCCTATATAAGTACTCAATGACCTCATGTGACCCCCTAGTCCTATATAAGTACTCAATGACCCCATGTGACCCACCCTATTCCTATATAAGTACTCAATGACCCCATGTGACCCACCCTATTCCTATATAAGTACTCAATGACCCCATGTGACCCACCCTAGTCCTGTATAAGTACTCAATGACCCCACGTGACCCCCCCCATGTCATATATAAGTACTCAATGACCCCATGTGACCCACCCTAGTCCTGTATAAGTACTCAATGACCCCACGTGACCCCCCCCATGTCCTATATAAGTACTCAATGACCTCATGTGACCCCCTAGTCCTATATAAGTACTCAATGACCCCATGTGACCCACCCTATTCCTATATAAGTACTCAATGACCACATGTGACCCCCCCTATTCCTATATAAGTACTTAATGACCCCATGTGACCCACCCTAGTCCTATATAAGTACTCAATGACCCCACGTGACCCCCCCATATCCTATATAAGTACTCAATGACCCCATGTGACGCACCCTAGTCCTATATAAGAACTCAATGACCCCATGTGACCCACCCTAGTAATATATAAGCAATCAATGACCCCATGTGACCCACCCTAGTCCTATATAAGTACAAAATGACCCCATGTGACCCACCCTAGTCCTATATAAGTACTCAATGACCCCATGTGACCCCCCCTAGTCATATATAAGTACTCAATGACCCCATGTGACCCACCCTAGTCCTACATAAGTACTCAATGACCACATGTGACCCCCCCCCCCCTAGTCCTATATAAGTACTTAATGACCCCATGTGACACCCCATGTCCTATATAAGTACTCAATGTCCCCATTTGACCCCCCCTAGTCATATATAAGTAATCAATGACCCCATGTGACCCACCCTAGTCCTATATAAGAACTCAATGACCCCATGTGACCCCTCCTAGTCCTATATAAGTACTCAATGACCACACGTGACCCCTCCATGTCCTATATAAGTACTCAATGACCCCATGTGACCCACCCTATTCCTATATAAGTACTCAATGACCCCATGTGACCCACCCTATTCCTATATAAGTACTCAATGACCCCATGTGACCCACCCTATTCCTATATAAGTACTCAATGACCCCACGTGACCCCCCTCATGTCATATATAAGTACTCAATGACCACATGTGACCCACCCTATTCCTATATAAGTACTCAATGACCCCATGTGACCCCCCCTAGTCATATATAAGTACTCAATGACCCCATGTGACCCCCCTAGTCCTATATAAGTACTCAATGATCCCATCGACCCACCCTATTCCTATATAAGTACTCAATGACCCCACGTGACCCACCCTAGTCCTATATAAGTACTCAATGACCCCATGTGACCCCCCTAGTCCTATACAAGTACTTAATGACCCCATGTGACCCACCCTAGTCATATATAAGTACTCAATGACCCCATGTGACCCACCCTAGTCCTATATAAGTACTCAATGACCACATGTGACCCCCCCCTAGTCCTATATATGTACTTAATGACCCCATGTGACCCCCCCATGTCCTATATAAGTACTCAATGAACCCATGTGACCCCCCTAGTACTATATAAGTACTCAATGACCCCATGTGACGCACCCTAGTCCTATATAAGAACTCAATGACCCCATGTGACCCACCCTAGTAATATATAAGTACTCAATGACCCAATGTGACGCAATCTAGTCCTATATAAGAACTCAATGACCCCATGTGACCCACCCTAGTAATATATAAGTACACAATGACCCATGTGACCCACCCTAGTCCTATATAAGTACAAAATGACCCCATGTGACCCACCCTAGTCCTATATAAGTATTCAATGACCCCATGTGACCCCCCCTAGTCATATATAAGTACTCAATGACCCCATGTGACCCACCCTAGTCCTATATAAGTACTCAATGACCCCATGTGACCCACCTTAGTCCTATATAAGTACTCAATGACCACACGTGACCCCCCCATGTCCTATATAAGTACTCAATGACCCCATGTGACCCCCCTAGTACTATATAAGTACTCAATGACCCCATGTGACGCAACCTAAGCCTATATAAGAACTCAATGACCCCATGTGACCCACCCTAGTAATATATAAGTACTCAATGACCCCATGTGACCCACCCTAGTCCTATATAAGTACAAAATGACCCCATGTAATCCACCCTAGTCCTATATAAGTACTAAATGACCCCATGTGACCCCCCCTAGTCATATATAAGTACTCAATGACCCCATGTGACCCACCCTAGTCGTATATAAGTACTCAATCACCATATGTGACCCCCCCCTAGTCCTATATAAGTACTTAATGACCCCATGTGACCCCCCCATATCATATATAAGTACTCAATGACCCCATGTGACCCACCTAGTACTATATAAGTACTCAATGACCCCATGTGACGCACCCTAGTCCTATATAAGAACTCAATGACCCCATGTGACCCACCCTAGTAATATATAAGTACTCAATGACCCAATGTGACGCACCATAGTCCTATATAAGAACTCAATGACCCCATGTGACCCACCCTAGTAATATATAAGTACTCAATGTCACCATGTGACCCACCCTAGTCCTATATAAGTACAAAATGAGCCCATGTGACCCACCCTAGTCCTATATAAATACTCAATGACCCCACGTGACCCCCACATGTCCTATATAAGTACTCAATGACCCCATGTGACCCAACCTAGTCCTATATAAGTACTCAATGACCCCATGTGACCCACCCTAGTCCTATATAACTATTCAATGACCCCATGTGACCCCCCTAGTCCTATACAAGTACTTAATGACCCCATGTGACCCACCCTAGTCCTATATAAGTACTCAATGACGCCATGTGACCCCCCCTAGTCCTACATAAGTACTCAATGACCCCAGGTCAGCCACCCTACTCCTATATAAGTAATCAATGACCCCATGTGACCCACCCTAGTCCTATATAAGTACAAAATGACCCCATGTGACCCACCCTAGTCCTATATAAGTACTCAATGACCCCACGTGACCCCCACATGTCCTATATAAGTACTCAATGACCCCATGTGACCCCCCTAGTCCTATACAAGTACTTAATTACCCCATGTGACCCACCCTAGTCCTATATAAGTACTCAATGACGCCATGTGACCCCCCCTAGTCCTACATAAGTACTCAATGACCCCAGGTCAGCCACCCTACTCCTATATAAGTAATCAATGACCCCATGTGACCCACCCTAGTCCTATATAAGTACAAAATGACCCCATGTGACCCACCCTAGTCCTATATAAGTACTCAATGACCCCACGTGACCCCCACATGTCCTATATAAGTACTCAATGACCCCATGTGACCCACCCTAGTAATATATAAGTACTCAATGACCCCATGTGACCCCCTCCATATCCTATATAAGTACTCAATAACCACATGTGACCCACCTAGTCCTATATAATTACTCAATGACCCCACGTGACCCCCCCATATCCTATATAAGTACTCAATGACCCCATGTGACGCACCCTAGTCCTATATAAGAACTCAATGACCCCATGTGACCCACCCTAGTCCTATATAAGTACTCAATGACCCCACGTGACCCCCACATGTCCTATATAAGTACTCAATGACCCCATGTGACCCACCCTAGTAATATATAAGTACTCAATGACCCCATGTGACCCCCCCCATATCCTATATAAGTACTCAGTAACCACATGTGACCCCCCTAGTCCTATATAATTACTCAATGACCCCACGTGACCCCCCCATGTCCTATATAAGTACTCAATGACCCCATGTGACCCCCTAGTCCTATATAAGTACTCAATGACCCCATGTGACCCACCCTATTCCTATATAAGTACTCAATGACCACATGTGACCCCCCCTATTCCTATATAAGTACTTAATGACCCCATGTGACCCACCCTAGTCCTATATAAGTACTCAATGACCCCACGTGACCCCCCCATATCCTATATAAGTACTCAATGACCCCATGTGACGCACCCTAATCCTATATAAGAACTCAATGACCCCATGTGACCCACCCTAGTCCTATATAAGTACTCAATGACCCCATGTGACCCCCCCTAGTCATATATAAGTACTCAATGACCCCATGTGACCCACCCTAGTCCTATATAAGTACTCAATGACCACATGGACCCCCCCCCTACTCCTATATAAGTACTTAATGACCATATGTGACCCCCCCCTATTCCTATATAAGTACTTAATGACCCCATGTGACCCCCCCATATCCTATATAAGTACTCAATGACCCCATGTAACCCACCTAGTACTATATAAGTACTCAATGACCCCATGTGACGCACCCTAGTCCTATATAAGAACTCAATGACCCCATGTGACCCACCCTAGTAATATATAAGTACTCAATGACCCAATGTGACGCACCATAGTCCTATATAAGAACTCAATGACCCCATGTGACCCACCCTAGTAATATATAAGTACTCAATGTCACCATGTGACCCACCCTAGTCCTATATAAGTACAAAATGAGCCCATGTGACCCACCCTAGTCCTATATAAGTACTCAATGACCCCACGTGACCCCCACATGTCCTATATAAGTACTCAATGACCCCATGTGATCCACCCTTGTCCTATATAAGTACAAAATGACCCCATGTGACCCAACCTAGTCCTATATAAGTACTCAATGACCCCATGTGACCCACCCTAGTCCTATATAAGTACTCAATGACCCCATGTGACACCCCTAGTCTTATACAAGTACTTAATGACCCCATGTGACCCATCCTAGTCCTATATAAGTACTCAATGACGCCACGTGACCCCCCCATATCCTATATAAGTACTCAATGACCCCATGTGACGCACCCTAATCCTATATAAGAACTCAATGACCCCATGTGACCCACCCTAGTCCTATATAAGTACTCAATGACCCCATGTGACCCCCCCTAGTCATATATAAGTACTCAATGACCCCATGTGACCCACCCTAGTCCTATATAAGTACTCAATGACCACATGGACCCCCCCCCTACTCCTATATAAGTACTTAATGACCATATGTGACCCCCCCCATATCCTATATAAGTACTCAATGACCCCATGTGACGCACCCTAGTCCTATATAAGAACTTAATGACCCCATGTGACCCACCCTAGTCCTATATAAGTACTCAATGACCCCACGTGACCCCCACATGTCCTATATAAGTACTCAATGACCCCATGTGACCCATCCTAGTAATATATAAGTACTCAATGACCCCATGTGACCCCCCCCATATCCTATATAAGTACTCAATAACCACATGTGACCCCCCTAGTCTTATATAATTATTCAATGACCCCACGTGACCCCCCCCCATGTCCTATATAAGTACTGAATGACCTCATGTGACCCCCTAGTCCTATATAAGTACTCAATGACCCCATGTGACCCACCCTATTCCTATATAAGTACTCAATGACCACATGTGACCCCCCCTATTCCTATATAAGTACTTAATGACCCCATGTGACCCACCCTAGTCCTATATAAGTACTCAATGACCCCACGTGACCCCCCCATATCCTATATAAGTACTCAATGACCCCATGTGACGCACCCTAGTCCTATATAAGAACTCAATGACCCCATGTGACCCACCCTAGTAATATATAAGCAATCAATGACCCCATGTGACCCACCCTAGTCCTATATAAGTACAAAATGACCCCATGTGACCCACCCTAGTCCTATATAAGTACTCAATGACCCCATGTGACCCCCCCTAGTCATATATAAGTACTCAATGACCCCATGTGACCCACCCTAGTCCTACATAAGTACTCAATGACCACATGTGACCCCCCCCCTAGTCCTATATAAGTACTTAATGACCCCATGTGACACCCCATGTCCTATATAAGTACTCAATGTCCCCATTTGACCCCCCCTAGTCATATATAAGTAATCAATGACCCCATGTGACCCACCCTAGTCCTATATAAGAACTCAATGACCCCATGTGACCCCTCCTAGTCCTATATAAGTACTCAATGACCACATGTGACCCAACCTAGTCCTATATAAGTACTCAATGACCACACGTGACCCCTCCATGTCCTATATAAGTACTCAATGACCCCATGTGACCCACCCTATTCCTATATAAGTACTCAATGACCCCATGTGACCCACCCTATTCCTATATAAGTACTCAATGACCCCACGTGACCCCCCTCATGTCATATATAAGTACTCAATGACCACATGTGACCCACCCTATTCCTATATAAGTACTCAATGACCCCATGTGACCCACCCTAGTCCTATATAAGTACTCAATGACCCCATGTGACCCCCCTAGTCCTATACAAGTACTTAATGACCCCATGTGACCCCCCCTAGTCATATATAAGTACTCAATGACCCCATGTGACCCACCCTAGTCCTATATAAGTACTCAATGACCACATGTGACCCCGCCCTAGTCCTATATAAGTACTTAATGACCCCATGTGAACCCCCCATGTCCTATATAAGTACTCAATGAACCCATGTGACCCCCCTAGTACTATATAAGTACTCAATGACCCCATGTGACCCCCCCTATTCCTATATAAGTACTTAATGACCCCATGTGACCCACCCTAGTCCTATATAAGTACTCAATGACCCCATGTGACCCCCCCTAGTCATATATAAGTACTCAATGACCCCATGTGACCCACCCTAGTCCTATATAAGTACTCAATGACCACATGTGACCCCCCCCCCTAGTCCTATATAAGTACTTAATGACCCCATGTGACACCCCATGTCCTATATAAGTACTCAATGTCCCCATTTGACCCCCCCTAGTCATATATAAGTAATCAATGACCCCATGTGACCCACCCTAGTCCTATATAAGAACTCAATGACCCCATGTGACCCCCCCTAGTCCTATATAAGTACTCAGTGACCACATGTGACCCAACCTAGTCCTATATAAGTACTCAATGACCACACGTGACCCCTCCATGTCCTATATAAGTACTCAATGACCCCATGTGACCCACCCTATTCCTATATAAGTACTCAATGACCCCATGTGACCCACCCTATTCCTATATAAGTACTCAATGACCCCATGTGACCCACCCTAGTCCTGTATAAGTACTCAATGACCCCACGTGACCCCCCCCCATGTCATATATAAGTACTCAATGACCACATGTGACCCACCCTATTCCTATATAAGTACTCAATGACCCCATGTGACCCACCCTAGTCCTATATAAGTACTCAATGACCCCATGTGACCCCCCTAGTCCTATACAAGTACTTAATGACCCCATGTGACCCCCCCTAGTCATATATAAGTACTCAATGACCCCATGTGACCCACCCTAGTCCTATATAAGTACTCAATGACCACATGTGACCCCGCCCTAGTCCTATATAAGAACTTAATGACCCCATGTGAACCCCCCATGTCCTATATAAGTACTCAATGAACCCATGTGACCCCCTAGTACTATATAAGTACTCAATGACCCCATGTGACCCTCCTATTCCTATATAAGTACTTAATGACCCCATGTGACCCACCCTAGTCTTATATAAGTACTCAATGACCCAACGTGACCCCCCCATATCCTATATAAGTACTCAATGACCCCATGTGACGCACCCTAGTCCTATATAAGAACTCAATGACCCCATGTGACCCACCCTAGTAATATATAAGTAATCAATGACCCCATGTGACCCACCCTAGTCCTATATAAGTACAAAATGACCCCATGTGACCCACCCTAGTCCTATATAAGTACTCAATGACCCCATGTCACCCCCCCTAGTCATATATAAGTACTCAATGACCCCATGTGACCCACCCTAGTCCTATATAAGTACTCAATGACCACATGTGACCCCCCTCCCTAGTCCTATATAAGTACTTAATGACCCCATGTGACACCCCATGTCCTATATAAGTACTCAATGTCCCCATTTGACCCCCCCTAGTCATATATAAGTAATCAATGACCCCATGTGACCCACCCTAATCCTATATAAGAACTCAATGACCCCATGTGACCCCCCCTAGTCCTATATAAGTACTCAATGACCCCATGTGACCCACCCTATTCCTATATAAGTACTTAATGACCCCATGTGACACCCCATGTCCTATATAAGTACTCAATGTCCCCATTTGACCCCCCCTAGTCATATATAAGTAATCAATGACCCCATGTGACCCACCCTAGTCCTATATAAGAACTCAATGACCCCATGTGACCACCCCTAGTCCTATATAAGTACTCAATGACCACATGTGACCCAACCTAGTCCTATATAAGTACTCAATGACCACACGTGACCCCTCCATGTCCTATATAAGTACTCAATGACCCCATGTGACCCACCCTATTCCTATATAAGTACAAAATGACCCCATGTGACCCACCCTAGTCCTATATAAGTACTCAATGACCCCATGTGACCCCCCCCATAGTCCTATATAAGTACTTAATGACCCCATGTGACACCCCATGTCCTATATAAGTACTCAATGACCCTATTTGCCCACCCCTAGTCATATATAAGTAATCAATGACCCCATGTGACCCACCCTAGTCCTATATAAGTACTCAATGACCCCATGTGACCCCCCCCATGTCCTATATAAGTACTCAATGACCCCATGTGACCCACCCTATTCCTATATAAGTACTCAATGACCCCATGTGACCCCCCCTAGTCATATATAAGTACTCATTGACCCCATGTGACCCCCCTAGTCCTATATAAGTACTCAATGACCCCATCGACCCACCCTATTCCTATATAAGTACTCAATGACCCCATGTGACCCACCCTAGTCCTATATAAGTACTCAATGACCACACGTGACCCCTCCATGTCCTATATAAGTACTCAATGACCCAATGTGACCCACCCTATTCCTATATAAGTACTCAATGACCCCATGTGACCCACCCTTTCCTATATAAGTACTCAATGACCCCATGTGACCCAACCTAGTCCTATATAAGTACTAAATGACCCCACGTGACCCCCCCATGTCCTATATAAGTACTCAATGACCCCATGTGACCCACCCTATTCCTATATAAGTACTCAATGACCCCATGTGACCCCCCCTAGTCATATATAAGTACTCAATGACCCCATGTGACCCCCCTAGTCCTATATAAGTACTCAATGATCCCATCGACCCACCCTATTCCTATATAAGTACTCAATGATCCCATGTGACCCACCCTAGTCCTATATAAGTACTCAATGACCCCATGTGACCCCCCTAGTCCTATACAAGTACTTAATGACCCCATGTGACCCCCCCTAGTCATATATAAGTACTCAATGACCCCATGTGACCCACCCTAGTCCTATATAAGTACTCAATGACCACATGTGACCCCCCCCTAGTCCTATATATGTACTTAATGACCCCATGTGACCCCCCCATGTCCTATATAAGTACTCAATGAACCCATGTGACCCCCCTAGTACTATATAAGTACTCAATGACCCCATGTGACCCACCCTAGTAATATATAAGTAATCAATGACCCCATGTGACCCACCCTAGTCCTATATAAGTACAAAATGACCCCATGTGACCCACCCTAGTCCTATATAAGTACTCAATGACCCCATGTGACCCCCCCCTAGTCATATATAAGTACTCAATGACCCCATGTGACCCACCCTAGTCCTATATAAGTACTCAATGACCACATGTGACCCCCCCCCCTAGTCCTATATAAGTACTTAATGACCCCATGTGACACCCCATGTCCTATATAAGTACTCAATGTCCCCATTTGACCCCCCCTAGTCATATATAAGTAATCAATGACCCCATGTGACCCACCCTAATCCTATATAAGAACTCAATGACCCCATGTGACCCCCCCTAGTCCTATATAAGTACTCAATGACCCCATGTGACCCACCCTAGTCCTATATATGTACTCAATGACCACACCTGACCCCTCCATGTCCTATATAAGTACTCAATGACCCCATGTGACCCACCCTATTCCTATATAAGTACTTAATGACCCCATGTGACACCCCATGTCCTATATAAGTACTCAATGTCCCCATTTGACCCCCCCTAGTCATATATAAGTAATCAATGACCCCATGTGACCCACCCTAGTCCTATATAAGAACTCAATGACCCCATGTGACCCCCCCTAGTCCTATATAAGTACTCAATGACCACATGTGACCCAACCTAGTCCTATATAAGTACTCAATGACCACACGTGACCCCTCCATGTCCTATATAAGTACTCAATGACCCCATGTGACCCACCCTATTCCTATATAAGTACAAAATGACCCCATGTGACCCACCCTAGTCCTATATAAGTACTCAATGACCCCATGTGACCCCCCCCTAGTCCTATATAAGTACTTAATGACCCCATGTGACACCCCATGTCCTATATAAGTACTCAATGACCCTATTTGCCCACCCCTAGTCATATATAAGTAATCAATGACCCCATGTGACCCAACCTAGTCCTATATAAGTACTCAATGACCCCATGTGACCCCCCCCATGTCCTATATAAGTACTCAATGACCCCATGTGACCCACCCTATTCCTATATAAGTACTCAATGACCCCATGTGACCCACCCTAGTCATATATAAGTACTCAATGACGCCATGTGACCCCCCCTAGTCCTACATAAGTACTCAATGACCCCAGGTCAGCCACCCTACTCCTATATAAGTAATCAATGACCCCATGTGACCCACCCTAGTCCTATATAAGTACAAAATGACCCCATGTGACCCACCCTAGTCCTATATAAGTACTCAATGACCCCACGTGACCCCTACATGTCCTATATAAGTACTCAATGACCCCATGTGACCCACCCTAGTAATATATAAGTACTCAATGACCCCATGTGACCCCCCCCATATCCTATATAAGTACTCAATAACCACATGTGACCCCCCTAGTCCTATATAATTACTCAATGACCCCACGTGACCCCCCCATATCCTATATAAGTACTCAATGACCCCATGTGACGCACCCTAGTCCTATATAAGAACTCAATGACCCCATGTGACCCACCCTAGTCCTATATAAGTACTCAATGACCCCACGTGACCCCCACATGTCCTATATAAGTACTCAATGACCCCATGTGACCCACCCTAGTAATATATAAGTACTCAATGACCCCATGTGACCCCCCCCATATCCTATATAAGTACTCAATAACCACATGTGACCCCCCTAGTCCTATATAATTACTCAATGACCCCACGTGACCCCCCCATATCCTATATAAGTACTCAATGACCCCATGTGACGCACCCTAGTCCTATATAAGAACTCAATGACCCCATGTGACCCACCCTAGTCCTATATAAGTACTCAATGACCCCACGTGACCCCCCCATGTCCTATATAAGTACTCAATGACCCCATGTGACCCCCTAGTCCTATATAAGTACTCAATGACCCCATGTGACCCACCCTATTCCTATATAAGTACTCAATGACCACATGTGACCCCCCCTATTCCTATATAAGTACTTAATGACCCCATGTGACCCACCCTAGTCCTATATAAGTACTCAATGACCCCACGTGACCCCCCCATATCCTATATAAGTACTCAATGACCCCATGTGACGCACCCTAGTCCTATATAAGAACTCAATGACCCCATGTGACCCACCCTAGTCCTATATAAGTACTCAATGACCCCATGTGACCCCCCCTAGTCATATATAAGTACTCAATGACCCCATGTGACCCACCCTAGTCCTATATAAGTACTCAATGACCACATGGACCCCCCCCCCTAGTCCTATATAAGTACTTAATGACCATATGTGACCCCCCCTATTCCTATATAAGTACTTAATGACCCCATGTGACCCCCCCATATCCTATATAAGTACTCAATGACCCCATGTGACCCACCTAGTACTATATAAGTACACAATGACCCCATGTGACGCACCCTAGTCCTATATAAGAACTCAATGACCCCATGTGACCCACCCTAGTAATATATAAGTACTCAATGACCCAATGTGACGCACCATAGTCCTATATAAGAACTCAATGACCCCATGTGACCCACCCTAGTAATATATAAGTACTCAATGTCACCATGTGACCCACCCTAGTCCTATATAAGTACAAAATGAGCCCATGTGACCCACCCTAGTCCTATATAAGTACTCAATGACCCCACGTGACCCCCTCATGTCCTATATAAGTACTCAATGACCCCATGTGATCCACCCTAGTCCTATATAAGTACAAAATGACCCCATGTGACCCCCCTAGTCTTATACAAGTACTTAATGACCCCATGTGACCCACCCTAGTCCTATATAAGTACTCAATGACGCCATGTGACCCACCCTAGTCCTATATAAGTACAAAATGACCCCATGTGACCCACCCTAGTCCTATATAAGTACTCAATGACCCCACGTGACCCCCACATGTCCTATATAAGTACTCAATGACCCCATGTGACCCACCCTAGTAATATATAATTACTCAATGACCCCATGTGACCCCCCCCCATATCCTATATAAGTACTCAATAACCACATGTGACCCCCCTAGTCCTATATAATTACTCAATGACCCCACGTGACCCCCCCATATCCTATATAAGTACTCAATGACCCAATGTGACGCACCCTAGTCCTATATAAGAACTTAATGACCCCATGTGACCCACCCTAGTCCTATATAAGTACTCAATGACCCCACGTGACCCCCACATGTCCTATATAAGTACTCAATGACCCCATGTGACCCACCCTAGTAATATATAAGTACTCAATGACCCCATGTGACCCCCCCCATATCCTATATAAGTACTCAATAACCACATGTGACCCCCCTAGTCCTATATAATTATTCAATGACCCCACGTGACCCGCCCATGTCCTATATAAGTACTCAATGACCTCATGTGACCCCCTAGTCCTATATAAGTACTCAATGACCCCATGTGACCCACCCTATTCCTATATAAGTACTCAATGACCACACGTGACCCCCCCTATTCCTATATAAGTACTTAATGACCCCATGTGACCCACCCTAGTCCTATATAAGTACTCAATGACCCCACGTGACCCCCCCATATCCTATATAAGTACTCAATGACCCCATGTGACGCACCCTAGTCCTATATAAGAACTCAATGACCCCATGTGACCCACCCTAGTAATATATAAGTAATCAATGACCCCATGTGACCCACCCTAGTCCTATATAAGTACAAAATGACCCCATGTAACCCACCCTAGTCCTATATAAGTACTCAATGACCCCATGTGACCCCCCCTAGTCATATATAAGTACTCAATGACCCCATGTGACCCACCCTAGTCCTATATAAGTACTCAATGACCACATGTGACCCCCCCCCCTAGTCCTATATAAGTACTTAATGACCCCATGTGACACCCCATGTCCTATATAAGTACTCAATGTCCCCATTTGACCCCCCCTAGTCATATATAAGTAATCAATGACCCCATGTGACCCACCCTAGTCCTATATAAGAACTCAATGACCCCATGTGACCCCCCCTAGTCCTATATAAGTACTCAATGACCACATGTGACCCAACCTAGTCCTATATAAGTACTCAATGACCACACGTGACCCCTCCATGTCCTATATAAGTACTCAATGACCCCATGTGACCCACCCTATTCCTATATAAGTACTCAATGACCCCAGGTGACCCACCCTATTCCTATATAAGTACTCAATGACCCCATGTGACCCACCCTAGTCCTATATAAGTACTCAATGACCCCAAGTGACCCCCCCCCATGTCATATATAAGTACTCAATGACCACATGTGACCCACCCTATTCCTATATAAGTACTCAATGACCACATGTGACCCCGCCCTAGTCCTATATAAGTACTTAATGACCCCATGTGAACCCCCCATGTCCTATATAAGTACTCAATGAACCCATGTGACCCCCCTAGTACTATATAAGTACTCAATGACCCCATGTGACCCCCCCTATTCCTATATAAGTACTTAATGACCCCATGTGACCCACCCTAGTCCTATATAAGTACTCAATGACCCAACGTGACCCCCCCATATCCTATATAAGTACTCAATGACCCCATGTGACGCACCCTAGTCCTATATAAGAACTCAATGACCCCATGTGACCCACCCTAGTAATATATAAGTAATCAATAACCCCATGTGACCCACCCTAGTCCTATATAAGTACAAAATGACCCCATGTGACCCACCCTAGTCCTATATAAGTACTCAATGACCCCATGTGACCCCCCCTAGTCATATATAAGTACTCAATGACCCCATGTGACCCACCCTAGTCCTATATAAGTACTCAATGACCACATGTGACCCCCCCCCTAGTCCTATATAAGTACTTAATGACCCCATGTGACACCCCATGTCCTATATAAGTACTCAATGTCCCCATTTGACCCCCCCTAGTCATATATAAGTAATCAATGACCCCATGTGACCCACCCTAATCCTATATAAGAACTCAATGACCCCATGTGACCCCCCCTAGTCCTATATAAGTACTCAATGACCCCATGTGACCCACCCTAGTCCTATATATGTACTCAATGACCACACCTGACCACTCCATGTCCTATATAAGTACTCAATGACCCCATGTGACCCACCCTATTCCTATATAAGTACTCAATGACCCCATGTGACCCACCCTATTCCTATATAAGTACTCAATGACCCCATGTGACCCACCCTAGTCCTATATAAGTACTCAATGACCCCACGTGACCCCCCCATGTCATATATAAGTACTCAATGACCCCATGTGACCCACCCTATTCCTATATAAGTACTCAATGACCCCATGTGACCCACCCTAGTCCTATATAAGTACTCAATGACCACATGTGACCCCCCCCCTGGTCCTATATAAGTACTTAATGACCCCATGTGACACCCCATGTCCTATATAAGTACTCAATGTCCCCATTTGACCCCCCCTAGTCATATATAAGTAATCAATGACCCCATGTGACCCACCCTAATCCTATATAAGAACTCAATGACCCCATGTGACCCCCCCTAGTCCTATATAAGTACTCAATGACCCCATGTGACCCACCCTAGTCCTATATATGTACTCAATGACCACACCTGACCACTCCATGTCCTATATAAGTACTCAATGACCCCATGTGACCCACCCTATTCCTATATAAGTACTCAATGACCCCATGTGACCCACCCTATTCCTATATAAGTACTCAATGACCCCATGTGACCCACCCTAGTCCTATATAAGTACTCAATGACCCCACGTGACCCCCCCCCCATGTCATATATAAGTACTCAATGACCCCATGTGACCCACCCTATTCCTATATAAGTACTCAATGACCCCATGTGACCCACCCTAGTCCTATATAAGTACTCAATGACCCCATGTGACCCCCCTAGTCCTATACAAGTACTTAATGACCCCATGTGACCCCCCCTAGTCATATATAAGTACTCAATGACCCCATGTGACCCACCCTAGTCCTATATAAGTACTCAATGACCACATGTGACCCCGCCCTAGTCCTATATAAGTACTTAATGACCCCATGTGAACCCCCCATGTCCTATATAAGTACTCAATGAACCCATGTGACCCCCCTAGTACTATATAAGTACTCAATGACCCCATGTGACGCACCCTAGTCCTATATAAGAACTCAATGACCCCATGTGACCCACCCTAGTAATATATAAGTACTCAATGACCCAATGTGACGCACCCTAGTCCTATATAAGAACTCAATGACCCCATGTGACCCACCCTAGTAATATATAAGTACACAATAACCCCATGTGACCCACCCTAGTCCTATATAAGTACAAAATGACCCCATGTGACCCACCCTAGTCCTATATAAGTACTCAATGACACCATGTGACCACCCCTAGTCATATATAAGTACTCAATGACCCCATGTGACCCACCCTAGTCCTATATAAGTACTCAATGACCCCATGTGACCCCCCCTAGTCCTATATAAGTACTCAAAGACCACATGTGACCCAACCTAGTCCTATATAAGTACTCAATGACCACACGTGACCCCTCCATGTCCTATATAAGTACTCAATGACCCCATGTGACCAACCCTTTCCTATATAAGTACTCAATGACCCCATGTGACCCACCCTATTCCTATATAAGTACTCAATGACCCCATGTGACCCCCCTAGTCCTATACAAGTACTTAATGACCCCATGTGACCCCCCCAAGGCATATATAAGTACTCAATGACCCCATGTGACCCACCCTAGTCCTATATAAGTACTCAATGACCACATGTGTCCCCGCCCTAGTCCTATATAAGTACTTAATGACCCCATGTGAACCCCCCATGTCCTATGTAAGTACTCAATGAACCCATGTGACCCCCCTAGTACTATATAAGTACTCAATGACCCCATGTGACCCCCCCTATTCCTATATAAGTACTTAATGACCCCATGTGACCCACCCTAGTCCTATATAAGTACTCAATGACCCAACGTGACCCCCCCATATCCTATATAAGTACTCATTGACCCCATGTGACGCACCCTAGTCCTATATAAGAACTCAATGACCCCATGTGACCCACCCTAGTAATATATAAGTAATCAATGACCCCATGTGACCCACCCTAGTCCTATATAAGTACAAAATGACCCCATGTGACCCACCCTAGTCCTATATAAGTACTCAATGACCCCATGTGACCCCCCCTAGTCATATATAAGTACTCAATGACCCCATGTGACCCACCCTAGTCCTATATAAGTACTCAATGACCACATGTGACCCCCCCCCTAGTCCTATATAAGTACTTAATGACCCCATGTGACACCCCATGTCCTATATAAGTACTCAATGTCCCCATTTGACCCCCCCTAGTCATATATAAGTAATCAATGACCCCATGTGACCCACCCTAATCCTATATAAGAACTCAATGACCCCATGTGACCCCCCCTAGTCCTATATAAGTACTCAATGACCCCATGTGACCCACCCTAGTCCTATATATGTACTCAATGACCACACCTGACCCCTCCATGTCCTATATAAGTACTCAATGACCCCATGTGACCCACCCTATTCCTATATAAGTACTCAATGACCCCATGTGACCCACCCTATTCCTATATAAGTACTCAATGACCCCATGTGACCCACCCTAGTCCTATATAAGTACTCAATGACCCCATGTGACCCACCCTAGTAATATATAAGTAATCAATGACCCCATGTGACCCACCCTAGTCCTATATAAGTACAAAATGACCCCATGTGACCCACCCTAGTCCTATATAAGTACTCAATGACCCCATGTGACCCCCCCTAGTCATATATAAGTACTCAATGACCCCATGTGACCCACCCTAGTCCTATATAAGTACTCAATGACCACATGTGACCCCCCCCCTAGTCCTATATAAGTACTTAATGACCCCATGTGACACCCCATGTCCTATATAAGTACTCAATGTCCCCATTTGACCCCCCCTAGTCATATATAAGTAATCAATGACCCCATGTGACCCACCCTAATCCTATATAAGAACTCAATGACCCCATGTGACCCCCCCTAGTCCTATATAAGTACTCAATGACCCCATGTGACCCACCCTAGTCCTATATATGTACTCAATGACCACACCTGACCCCTCCATGTCCTATATAAGTACTCAATGACCCCATGTGACCCACCCTATTCCTATATAAGTACTCAATGACCCCATGTGACCCACCCTATTCCTATATAAGTACTCAATGACCCCATGTGACCCACCCTAGTCCTATATAAGTACTCAATGACCCCACCTGACCCCCCCCATGTCATATATAAGTACTCAATGACCCCATGTGACCCACCCTATTCCTATATAAGTACTCAATGACCCCATGTGACCCACCCTAGTCCTATATAAGTACTCAATGACCCCATGTGACCCCCCTAGTCCTATACAAGTACTTAATGACCCCATGTGACCCCCCCTAGTCATATATAAGTACTCAATGACCCCATGTGACCCACCCTAGTCCTATATAAGTACTCAATGACCACATGTGACCCCGCCCTAGTCCTATATAAGTACTTAATGACCCCATGTGAACCCCCCATGTCCTATATAAGTACACAATGAACCCATGTGACCCCCCTAGTACTATATAAGTACTCAATGACCCCATGTGACGCACCCTAGTCCTATATAAGATCTCAATGACCCCATGTGACCCACCCTAGTAATATATAAGTACTCAATGACCCAATGTGACGCACCCTAGTCCTATATAAGAACTCAATGACCCCATGTGACCCACCCTAGTAATATATAAGTACACAATAACCCCATGTGACCCACCCTAGTCCTATATAAGTACAAAATGACCCCATGTGACCCACCCTAGTCCTATATAAGTACTCAATGACACCATGTGACCACCCCTAGTCATATATAAGTACTCAATGACCCCATGTGACCCACCCTAGTCCTATATAAGTACTCAATGACCCCATGTGACCCACCCTAGTCTTATATAAGTACTCAATGACCCCACGTGACCCCCCCATGTCTTATATAAGTACTCAATGACCCCATGTGACCCCCCTAGTACTATATAAGTACTCAATGACCCCATGTGACGCACCCTAGTCCTATATAAGAACTCAATGACCCCATGTGACCCACCCTAGTAATATATAAGTACTCAATGACCCCATGTGACCCACCCTAGTCCTATATAAGTACAAAATGACCCCATGTGACCCACCCTAGTCCTATATAAGTACTCAATGGCCCCATGTGACCCCCCCTAGTCATATATAAGTACTCGATGACCCCATGTTACCAACCCTAGTCCTATATAAGTACTCAATGACCACATGTGACCCACCCTAGTAATATATAAGTACACAATGACCCATGTGACCCACCCTAGTCCTATATAAGTACAAAATGACCCCATGTGACCCACCCTAGTCCTATATAAGTACTCAATGACCCCATGTGACCCCCTAGTCCTATATAAGTACTCAATGACCCCATGTGACCCCCCTAGTCCTATACAAGTACTTAATGACCCCATGTGACCCCCCCTAGTCATATATAAGTACTCAATGACCCCATGTGACCCACCCTAGTCCTATATAAGTACTCAATGACCACATGTGACCCCCCCTAGTCCTATATAAGTACTTAATGACCCCATGTGACCCCCCCATGTCCTATATAAGTACTCAATGAACCCATGTGACCCCCCTAGTACTATATAAGTACTCAATGACCCCATGTGACGCACCCTAGTCCTATATAAGTACTCAATGACCCCATCGACCCACCCTATTCCTATATAAGTACTCAATGACCCCATGTGACCCACCCTTGTCCTATATAAGTACTCAATGACCCCATGTGACCCCCCTAGTCCTATACAAGTACTTAATGACCCCATGTGACCCCCCCTAGTCATATATAAGTACTCAATGACCCCATGTGACCCACCCTAGTCCTATATAAGTACTCAATGACCACATGTGACCCCCCCTAGTCCTATATAAGTACTTAATGACCCCATGTGACCCCCCCATGTCCTATATAAGTACTCAATGAACCCATGTGACCCCCCTAGTCCTATATAATTATTCAATGACCCCACGTGACCCGCCCATGTCCTATATAAGTACTCAATGACCTCATGTGACCCCCTAGTCCTATATAAGTACTCAATGACCCCATGTGACCCACCCTATTCCTATATAAGTACTCAATGACCACACGTGACCCCCCCTATTCCTATATAAGTACTTAATGACCCCATGTGACCCACCCTAGTCCTATATAAGTACTCAATGACCCCACGTGACCCCCCCATATCCTATATAAGTACTCAATGACCCCATGTGACGCACCCTAGTCCTATATAAGAACTCAATGACCCCATGTGACCCACCCTAGTAATATATAAGTAATCAATGACCCCATGTGACCCACCCTAGTCCTATATAAGTACAAAATGACCCCATGTAACCCACCCTAGTCCTATATAAGTACTCAATGACCCCATGTGACCCCCCCTAGACATATATAAGTACTCAATGACCCCATGTGACCCACCCTAGTCCTATATAAGTACTCAATGACCACATGTGACCCCCCCCCTAGTCCTATATAAGTACTTAATGACCCCATGTGACACCCCATGTCCTATATAAGTACTCAATGTCCCCATTTGACCCCCCCTAGTCATATATAAGTAATCAATGACCCCATGTGACCCACCCTAGTCCTATATAAGAACTCAATGACCCCATGTGACCCCCCCTAGTCCTATATAAGTACTCAATGACCACATGTGACCCAACCTAGTCCTATATAAGTACTCAATGACCACACGTGACCCCTCCATGTCCTATATAAGTACTCAATGACCCCATGTGACCCACCCTATTCCTATATAAGTACTCAATGACCCCAGGTGACCCACCCTATTCCTATATAAGTACTGAATGACCCCATGTGACCCACCCTAGTCCTATATAAGTACTCAATGACCCCAAGTGACCCCCCCCCATGTCATATATAAGTACTCAATGACCACATGTGACCCACCCTATTCCTATATAAGTACTCAATGACCACATGTGACCCCGCCCTAGTCCTATATAAGTACTTAATGACCCCATGTGAACCCCCCATGTCCTATATAAGTACTCAATGAACCCATGTGACCCCCCTAGTACTATATAAGTACTCAATGACCCCATGTGACCCCCCCTATTCCTATATAAGTACTTAATGACCCCATGTGACCCACCCTAGTCCTATATAAGTACTCAATGACCCAACGTGACCCCCCCATATCCTATATAAGTACTCAATGACCCCATGTGACGCACCCTAGTCCTATATAAGAACTCAATGACCCCATGTGACCCACCCTAGTAATATATAAGTAATCAATAACCCCATGTGACCCACCCTAGTCCTATATAAGTACAAAATGACCCCATGTGACCCACCCTAGTCCTATATAAGTACTCAATGACCCCATGTGACCCCCCCTAGTCATATATAAGTACTCAATGACCCCATGTGACCCACCCTAGTCCTATATAAGTACTCAATGACCACATGTGACCCCCCCCCTAGTCCTATATAAGTACTTAATGACCCCATGTGACACCCCATGTCCTATATAAGTACTCAATGTCCCCATTTGACCCCCCCTAGTCATATATAAGTAATCAATGACCCCATGTGACCCACCCTAATCCTATATAAGAACTCAATGACCCCATGTGACCCCCCCTAGTCCTATATAAGTACTCAATGACCCCATGTGACCCACCCTAGTCCTATATATGTACTCAATGACCACACCTGACCACTCCATGTCCTATATAAGTACTCAATGACCCCATGTGACCCACCCTATTCCTATATAAGTACTCAATGACCCCATGTGACCCACCCTATTCCTATATAAGTACTCAATGACCCCATGTGACCCACCCTAGTCCTATATAAGTACTCAATGACCCCACGTGACCCCCCCATGTCATATATAAGTACTCAATGACCCCATGTGACCCACCCTATTCCTATATAAGTACTCAATGACCCCATGTGACCCACCCTAGTCCTATATAAGTACTCAATGACCACATGTGACCCCCCCCCTGGTCCTATATAAGTA
This sequence comes from Prorops nasuta, assembly GCF_024137725.1. NCBI lineage: Eukaryota > Metazoa > Arthropoda > Insecta > Hymenoptera > Bethylidae > Prorops > Prorops nasuta. The sequence continues at coordinate 1,939,484 of NW_027116837.1, forward strand.
CTTAATGACCCCATGTGACACCCCATGTCCTATATAAGTACTCAATGTCCCCATTTGACCCCCCCTAGTCATATATAAGTAATCAATGACCCCATGTGACCCACCCTAATCCTATATAAGAACTCAATGACCCCATGTGACCCCCCCTAGTCCTATATAAGTACTCAATGACCCCATGTGACCCACCCTAGTCCTATATATGTACTCAATGACCACACCTGACCACTCCATGTCCTATATAAGTACTCAATGACCCCATGTGACCCACCCTATTCCTATATAAGTACTCAATGACCCCATGTGACCCACCCTATTCCTATATAAGTACTCAATGACCCCATGTGACCCACCCTAGTCCTATATAAGTACTCAATGACCCCACGTGACCCCCCCCCCATGTCATATATAAGTACTCAATGACCCCATGTGACCCACCCTATTCCTATATAAGTACTCAATGACCCCATGTGACCCACCCTAGTCCTATATAAGTACTCAATGACCCCATGTGACCCCCCTAGTCCTATACAAGTACTTAATGACCCCATGTGACCCCCCCTAGTCATATATAAGTACTCAATGACCCCATGTGACCCACCCTAGTCCTATATAAGTACTCAATGACCACATGTGACCCCGCCCTAGTCCTATATAAGTACTTAATGACCCCATGTGAACCCCCCATGTCCTATATAAGTACTCAATGAACCCATGTGACCCCCCTAGTACTATATAAGTACTCAATGACCCCATGTGACGCACCCTAGTCCTATATAAGAACTCAATGACCCCATGTGACCCACCCTAGTAATATATAAGTACTCAATGACCCAATGTGACGCACCCTAGTCCTATATAAGAACTCAATGACCCCATGTGACCCACCCTAGTAATATATAAGTACACAATAACCCCATGTGACCCACCCTAGTCCTATATAAGTACAAAATGACCCCATGTGACCCACCCTAGTCCTATATAAGTACTCAATGACACCATGTGACCACCCCTAGTCATATATAAGTACTCAATGACCCCATGTGACCCACCCTAGTCCTATATAAGTACTCAATGACCCCATGTGACCCCCCCTAGTCCTATATAAGTACTCAAAGACCACATGTGACCCAACCTAGTCCTATATAAGTACTCAATGACCACACGTGACCCCTCCATGTCCTATATAAGTACTCAATGACCCCATGTGACCAACCCTTTCCTATATAAGTACTCAATGACCCCATGTGACCCACCCTATTCCTATATAAGTACTCAATGACCCCATGTGACCCCCCAAGTCCTATACAAGTACTTAATGATCCCATGTGACCCCCCCAAGTCATATATAAGTACTCAATGACCCCATGTGACCCACCCTAGTCCTATATAAGTACTCAATGACCCCATGTGACCCACCCTAGTAATATATAAGTACTCAATGACCCAATGTGACGCACCCTAGTCCTATATAAGAACTCAATGACCCCATGTGACCCACCCTAGTAATATATAAGTACACAATAACCCCATGTGACCCACCCTAGTCCTATATAAGTACAAAATGACCCCATGTGACCCACCCTAGTCCTATATAAGTACTCAATGACACCATGTGACCACCCCTAGTCATATATAAGTACTCAATGATCCCATGTGACCCCCCCAAGTCATATATAAGTACTCAATGACCCCATGTGACCCACCCTAGTCCTATATAAGTACTCAATGACCACATGTGTCCCCGCCCTAGTCCTATATAAGTACTTAATGACCCCATGTGAACCCCCCATATCCTATATAAGTACTCAATGACCCCATGTGACGCACCCTAGTCCTATATAAGAACTCAATGACCCCATGTGACCCACCCTAGTAATATATAAGTAATCAATGACCCCATGTGACCCACCCTAGTCCTATATAAGTACAAAATGACCCCATGTGACCCACCCTAGTCCTATATAAGTACTCAATGACCCCATGTGACCCCCCCTAGTCATATATAAGTACTCAATGACCCCATGTGACCCACCCTAGTCCTATATAAGTACTCAATGACCACATGTGACCCCCCCCCTAGTCCTATATAAGTACTTAATGACCCCATGTGTCACCCCATGTCCTATATAAGTACTCAATGTCCCCATTTGACCCCCCCTAGTCATATATAAGTAATCAATGACCCCATGTGACCTACCCTAATCCTATATAAGAACTCAATGACCCCATGTGACCCCCCCTAGTCCTATATAAGTACTCAATGACCCCATGTGACCCACCCTAGTCCTATATATGTACTCAATGACCACACCTGACCCCTCCATGTCCTATATAAGTAATCAATGACCCCATGTGACCCACCCTATTCCTATATAAGTACTCAATGACCCCATGTGACCCACCCTATTCCTATATAAGTACTCAATGACCCCATGTGACCCACCCTAGTCCTATATAAGTACTCAATGACCCCACCTGACCCCCCCCATGTCATATATAAGTACTCAATGACCCCATGTGACCCACCCTATTCCTATATAAGTACTCAATGACCCCATGTGACCCACCCTAGTCCTATATAAGTACTCAATGACCCCATGTGACCCCCCTAGTCCTATACAAGTACTTAATGACCCCATGTGACCCCCCCTAGTCATATATAAGTACTCAATGACCCCATGTGACCCACCCTAGTCCTATATAAGTACTCAATGACCACATGTGACCCCGCCCTAGTCCTATATAAGTACTTAATGACCCCATGTGAACCCCCCATGTCCTATATAAGTACACAATGAACCCATGTGACCCCCCTAGTACTATATAAGTACTCAATGACCCCATGTGACGCACCCTAGTCCTATATAAGATCTCAATGACCCCATGTGACCCACCCTAGTAATATATAAGTACTCAATGACCCAATGTGACGCACCCTAGTCCTATATAAGAACTCAATGACCCCATGTGACCCACCCTAGTAATATATAAGTACACAATAACCCCATGTGACCCACCCTAGTCCTATATAAGTACAAAATGACCCCATGTGACCCACCCTAGTCCTATATAAGTACTCAATGACACCATGTGACCACCCCTAGTCATATATAAGTACTCAATGACCCCATGTGACCCACCCTAGTCCTATATAAGTACTCAATGACCCCATGTGACCCACCCTAGTCTTATATAAGTACTCAATGACCCCACGTGACCCCCCCATGTCTTATATAAGTACTCAATGACCCCATGTGACCCCCCTAGTACTATATAAGTACTCAATGACCCCATGTGACGCACCCTAGTCCTATATAAGAACTCAATGACCCCATGTGACCCACCCTAGTAATATATAAGTACTCAATGACCCCATGTGACCCACCCTAGTCCTATATAAGTACAAAATGACCCCATGTGACCCACCCTAGTCCTATATAAGTACTCAATGGCCCCATGTGACCCCCCCTAGTCATATATAAGTACTCGATGACCCCATGTTACCAACCCTAGTCCTATATAAGTACTCAATGACCACATGTGACCCACCCTAGTAATATATAAGTACACAATGACCCATGTGACCCACCCTAGTCCTATATAAGTACAAAATGACCCCATGTGACCCACCCTAGTCCTATATAAGTACTCAATGACCCCATGTGACCCCCTAGTCCTATATAAGTACTCAATGACCCCATGTGACCCCCCTAGTCCTATACAAGTAATTAATGACCCCATGTGACCCCCCCTAGTCATATATAAGTACTCAATGACCCCATGTGACCCACCCTAGTCCTATATAAGTACTCAATGACCACATGTGACCCCCCCTAGTCCTATATAAGTACTTAATGACCCCATGTGACCCCCCCATGTCCTATATAAGTACTCAATGAACCCATGTGACCCCCCTAGTACTATATAAGTACTCAATGACCCCATGTGACGCACCCTAGTCCTATATAAGTACTCAATGACCCCATCGACCCACCCTATTCCTATATAAGTACTCAATGACCCCATGTGACCCACCCTTGTCCTATATAAGTACTCAATGACCCCATGTGACCCCCCTAGTCCTATACAAGTACTTAATGACCCCATGTGACCCCCCCTAGTCATATATAAGTACTCAATGACCCCATGTGACCCACCCTAGTCCTATATAAGTACTCAATGACCACATGTGACCCCCCCTAGTCCTATATAAGTACTTAATGACCCCATGTGACCCCCCCATGTCCTATATAAGTACTCAATGAACCCATGTGACCCCCCTAGTACTATATAAGTACTCAATGACCCCATGTGACGCACCCTAGTCCTATATAAGAACTCGATGACCCCATGTGACCCACCCTAGTAATATATAAGAACTCAATGACCCAATGTGACGCACCCTAGTCCTATATAAGAACTCAATGACCCCATGTGACCTACCCTAGTAATATATAAGTACACCATGACCCATGTGACCAACCCTAGTCCTATATATGTACTCAATGACCCCATGTGACCACCTAGTCCTATATAAGTACTCAATGACCCCATGTGACCCACCCTATTCCTATATAAGTACTCAATGATCACATGTGACCCCCCCCTATTCCTATATAAGTACTTAATGACCCCATGTGACCAACCCTAGTCCTATATAAGTACTCAATGACCCCACGTGACCCCCCCATATCCTATATAAGTACTCAATGACCCCATGTAACCCCCCTAGTACTATATAAGTACTCAATGACCACATTTGACGCACCCTAGTCCTATATAAGAACTCAATGACCCCATGTGACCCACCCTAGTAATATATAAGTAATCATTGACCCCATGTGACCCCCCTAGTCCTATATAAGTACTCAATGACCCCATCGACCCACCCTATTCCTATATAAGTACTCAATGACCCCATGTGACCCACCCTAGTCCTATATAAGTACTCAATGACCACATGTGACCCCCCCCTAGTCCTATATATGTACTTAATGACCCCATGTGACCCCCCCATGTCCTATATAAGTACTCAATGAACCCATGTGACCCCCCTAGTACTATATAAGTAATCAATGACCCCATGTGACGCACCCTAGTCCTATATAAGAACTCAATGACCCCATGTGACCCACCCTAGTAATATATAATTACTCAATGACCCAATGTGACGCAATCTAGTCCTATATAAGAACTTAATGACCCCATGTGACCCACCCTAGTAATATATAAGTACACAATGACCCATGTGACCCACCCTAGTCCTATATAAGTACAAAATGACCCCACGTGACCCACCCTAGTCCTATATAAGTACTCAATGACCCCATGTGACCCCCCTTAGTCATATATAAGTACTCAATGACCCCATGTGACCCACCCTAGTCCTATATAAGTACTCAATGACCCCATGTGACCCACCTTAGTCCTATATAAGTACTCAATGACCACACGTGACCCCCCCATGTCCTATATAAGTACTCAATGACCCCATGTGACCCCCCTAGTACTATATAAGTACTCAATGACCCCATGTGACGCACCCTAGTCCTATATAAGAACTCAATGACCCCATGTGACCCACCCTAGTAATATATAAGTACTCAATGACCCCATGTGATCCACCCTAGTCCTATATAAGTACAAAATAACCCCATGTAACCAACCCTAGTCCTATATAAGTACTAAATGACCCCATGTGACCCCCCCTAGTCATATATAAGTACTCAATGACCTCATGTGACCCCCCCCTAGTCCTATATAAGTACTTAATGACCCCATGTGACCCCCCCATATCCTATATAAGTACTCAATGACCCCATGTGACCAACCTAGTACTATATAAGTACTCAATGACCCAATGTGACGCACCATAGTCCTATATAAGAACTCAATGACCCCATGTGACCCACCCTAGTAATATATAAGTACTCAATGACACCATGTGACCCACCCTAGTCCTATATAAGTACAAAATGAGCCCATGTGACCCACCCTAGTCCTATATAAGTACTCAATGACCCCACGTGACCCCCACATGTCCTATATAAGTACTCAATGACCCCATGTGATCCACCCTAGTCCTATATAAGTACAAAATGACCCCATGTGACCCAACCTAGTCCTATATAAGTACTCAATGACCCCATGTGACCCACCCTAGTCCTATATAAGTACTCAATGACCCCATGTAACCCCCCTAGTACTATATAAGTACTCAATGACCACATTTGACGCACCCTAGTCCTATATAAGAACTCAATGACCCCATGTGACCCACCCTAGTAATATATAAGTAATCATTGACCCCATGTGACCCCCCTAGTCCTATATAAGTACTCAATGACCCCATCGACCCACCCTATTCCTATATAAGTACTCAATGACCCCATGTGACCCACCCTAGTCCTATATAAGTACTCAATGACCACATGTGACCCCCCCCTAGTCCTATATATGTACTTAATGACCCCATGTGACCCCCCCATGTCCTATATAAGTACTCAATGAACCCATGTGACCCCCCTAGTACTATATAAGTAATCAATGACCCCATGTGACGCACCCTAGTCCTATATAAGAACTCAATGACCCCATGTGACCCACCCTAGTAATATATAATTACTCAATGACCCAATGTGACGCAATCTAGTCCTATATAAGAACTTAATGACCCCATGTGACCCACCCTAGTAATATATAAGTACACAATGACCCATGTGACCCACCCTAGTCCTATATAAGTACAAAATGACCCCACGTGACCCACCCTAGTCCTATATAAGTACTCAATGACCCCATGTGACCCCCCTTAGTCATATATAAGTACTCAATGACCCCATGTGACCCACCCTAGTCCTATATAAGTACTCAATGACCCCATGTGACCCACCTTAGTCCTATATAAGTACTCAATGACCACACGTGACCCCCCCATGTCCTATATAAGTACTCAATGACCCCATGTGACCCCCCTAGTACTATATAAGTACTCAATGACCCCATGTGACGCACCCTAGTCCTATATAAGAACTCAATGACCCCATGTGACCCACCCTAGTAATATATAAGTACTCAATGACCCCATGTGATCCACCCTAGTCCTATATAAGTACAAAATAACCCCATGTAACCAACCCTAGTCCTATATAAGTACTAAATGACCCCATGTGACCCCCCCTAGTCATATATAAGTACTCAATGACCTCATGTGACCCCCCCCTAGTCCTATATAAGTACTTAATGACCCCATGTGACCCCCCCATATCCTATATAAGTACTCAATGACCCCATGTGACCAACCTAGTACTATATAAGTACTCAATGACCCAATGTGACGCACCATAGTCCTATATAAGAACTCAATGACCCCATGTGACCCACCCTAGTAATATATAAGTACTCAATGACACCATGTGACCCACCCTAGTCCTATATAAGTACAAAATGAGCCCATGTGACCCACCCTAGTCCTATATAAGTACTCAATGACCCCACGTGACCCCCACATGTCCTATATAAGTACTCAATGACCCCATGTGATCCACCCTAGTCCTATATAAGTACAAAATGACCCCATGTGACCCAACCTAGTCCTATATAAGTACTCAATGACCCCATGTGACCCACCCTAGTCCTATATAAGTACTCAATGACCCCTGTTCAGCCACCCTACTCCTATATAAGTAATCAATGACCCCATGTGACCCCCCTAGTCCTATATAAGTAGTCAATGACCACATGTGACCCCCCCTAGTCCTATATAAGTACTTAATGACCCCATGTGACCCACCCTAGTCCTATATAAGTACTCAATGACCCCACGTGACCCCCCCATGTCCTATATAAGTACTCAATGACCCCATGTGACCCCCTAGTCCTATATAAGTACTCAATGACCCCATGTGACCCACCCTATTCCTATATAAGTACTCAATGACCACATGTGACCCCCCCTATTCCTATATAAGTACTTAATGACCCCATGTGACCCACCCTAGTCCTATATAAGTACTCAATGACCCAACGTGACCCCCCCATATCCTATATAAGTACTCAATGACCCCATGTGACGCACCCTAGTCCTATATAAGAACTCAATGACCCCATGTGACCCACCCTAGTAATATATAAGTAATCAATGACCCCATGTGACCCACCCTAGTCCTATATAAGTACAAAATGACCCCATGTGACCCACCCTAGTCCTATATAAGTACTGAATGACCCCATGTGACCCCCCCTAGTCATATATAAGTACACAATGACCCCATGTGACCCACCCTAGTCCTATATAAGTACTCAATGACCACATGTGACCCCCCCCCTAGTCCTATATAAGTACTTAATGACCCCATGTGACACCCCATGTCCTATATAAGTACTCAATGTCCCCATTTGACCCCCCCTAGTCATATATAAGTAATCAATGACCCCATGTGACCCACCCTAGTCCTATATAAGAACTAAATGACCCCATGTGACCCCCCCTAGTCCTATATAAGTACTCAATGACCCCATGTGACCCACCCTAGTCCTATATAAGTACTCAATGACCACACCTGACCCCTCCATGTCCTATATAAGTACTAAATGACCCCATGTGACCCACCCTATTCCTATATAAGTACTCAATGACCCCATGTGACCCACCCTATTCCTATATAAGTACTCAATGACCCCATGTGATCCACCCTAGTCCTATATAAGTACTCAATGACCCCACGTGACCCCCCCCATGTCATATATAAGTACTCAATGACCCCATGTGACCCACCCTATTCCTATATAAGTACTCAATGACCCCATGTGACCCACCCTAGTCCTATATAAGTACTCAATGACCCCATGTGACCCCCCTAGTCCTATACAAGTACTTAATGACCCCATGTGACCCCCCCTAGTCATATATAAGTACTCAATGACCCCATGTGACCCACCCTAGTCCTATTAAGTATTCAATGACCCCATGTGACCCACCCTAGTCCTATATAAGTACTCAATGACCCCAGTTCAGCCACCCTACTCCTATATAAGTAATCAATGACCCCATGTGACCCCCCCTAGTCCTATATAAGTACTCAATGACCACATGTGACCCCACCTAGTCCTATATAAGTACTTAATGACCCCATGTGACCCACCCTAGTCCTATATAAGTACTCAATGACCCCACGTGACCCCCCCATGTCCTATATAAGTACTCAATGACCCCATGTGACCCCCCTAGTACTATATAAGTACTCAATGACCCCATGTGACGCACCCTAGTCCTATATAAGAACTCAATGACCCCATGTGACCCACCCTAGTAATATATAAGTACTCAATGACCCCATGTGATCCACCCTAGTCCTATATAAGTACAAAATAACCCCATGTAACCAACCCTAGTCCTATATAAGTACTAAATGACCCCATGTGACCCCCCCTAGTCATATATAAGTACTCAATGACCTCATGTGACCCCCCCCCTAGTCCTATATAAGTACTTAATGACCCCATGTGACCCCCCCATATCCTATATAAGTACTCAATGACCCCATGTGACCAACCTAGTACTATATAAGTACTCAATGACCCAATGTGACGCACCATAATCCTATATAAGAACTCAATGACCCCATGTGACCCACCCTAGTAATATATAAGTACTCAATGACACCATGTGACCCACCCTAGTCCTATATAAGTACAAAATGAGCCCATGTGACCCACCCTAGTCCTATATAAGTACTCAATGACCCCACGTGACCCCCACATGTCCTATATAAGTACTCAATGACCCCATGTGATCCACCCTAGTCCTATATAAGTACAAAATGACCCCATGTGACCCAACCTAGTCCTATATAAGTACTCAATGACCCCATGTGACCCACCCTAGTCCTATATAAGTACTCAATGACCCCAGTTCAGCCACCCTACTCCTATATAAGTAATCAATGACCCCATGTGACCCCCCCTAGTCCTATATAAGTAGTCAATGACCACATGTGACCCCCCCTAGTCCTATATAAGTACTTAATGACCCCATGTGACCCACCCTAGTCCTATATAAGTACTCAATGACCCCACGTGACCCCCCCATGTCCTATATAAGTACTCAATGACCCCATGTGACCCCCTAGTCCTATATAAGTACTCAATGACCCCATGTGACCCACCCTATTCCTATATAAGTACTCAATGACCACATGTGACCCCCCCTATTCCTATATAAGTACTTAATGACCCCATGTGACCCACCCTAGTCCTATATAAGTACTCAATGACCCAACGTGACCCCCCCATATCCTATATAAGTACTCAATGACCCCATGTGACGCACCCTAGTCCTATATAAGAACTCAATGACCCCATGTGACCCACCCTAGTAATATATAAGTAATCAATGACCCCATGTGACCCACCCTAGTCCTATATAAGTACAAAATGACCCCATGTGACCCACCCTAGTCCTATATAAGTACTGAATGACCCCATGTGACCCCCCCTAGTCATATATAAGTACACAATGACCCCATGTGACCCACCCTAGTCCTATATAAGTACTCAATGACCACATGTGACCCCCCCCCCTAGTCCTATATAAGTACTTAATGACCCCATGTGACACCCCATGTCCTATATAAGTACTCAATGTCCCCATTTGACCCCCCCTAGTCATATATAAGTAATCAATGACCCCATGTGACCCACCCTAGTCCTATATAAGAACTCAATGACCCCATGTGACCCCCCCTAGTCCTATATAAGTACTCAATGACCCCATGTGACCCACCCTAGTCCTATATAAGTACTCAATGACCACACCTGACCCCTCCATGTCCTATATAAGTACTAAATGACCCCATGTGACCCACCCTATTCCTATATAAGTACTCAATGACCCCATGTGACCCACCCTATTCCTATATAAGTACTCAATGACCCCATGTGACCCACCCTAGTCCTATGTAAGTACTCAATGACCCCACGTGACCCCCCCCATGTCATATATAAGTACTCAATGACCCCATGTGACCCACCCTATTCCTATATAAGTACTCAATGACCCCATGTGACCCACCCTAGTCCTATATAAGTACTCAATGACCCCATGTGACCCCCCTAGTCCTATACAAGTACTTAATGACCCCATGTGACCCCCCCTAGTCATATATAAGTACTCAATGACCCCATGTGACCCACCCTAGTCCTATATAAGTATTCAATGACCCCATGTGACCCACCCTAGTCCTATATAAGTACTCAATGACCCCAGTTCAGCCACCCTACTCCTATATAAGTAATCAATGACCCCATGTGACCCCCCCTAGTCCTATATAAGTACGCAATGACCACATGTGACCCCCCCTAGTCCTATATAAGTACTTAATGACCCCATGTGACCCACCCTAGTCCTATATAAGTACTCAATGACCCCACGTGACCCCCCCATGTCCTATATAAGTACTCAATGACCCCATGTGACCCCCTAGTCCTATATAAGTACTCAATGACCCCATGTGACCCACCCTATTCCTATATAAGTACTCAATGACCACATGTGACCCCCCCTATTCCTATATAAGTACTTAATGACCCCATGTGACCCACCCTAGTCCTATATAAGTACTCAATGACCCAACGTGACCCCCCCATATCCTATATAAGTACTCAATGACCCCATGTGACGCACCCTAGTCCTATATAAGAACTCAGTGACCCCATGTGACCCACCCTAGTCCTATATAAGAACTCAATGACCCCATGTGACCCCCCCTAGTCCTATATAAGTACTCAATGACCCCATGTGACCCACCCTAGTCCTATATAAGTACTCAATGACCACATGTGACCCCGCCCTAGTCCTATATAAGTACTTAATGACCCCATGTGAACCCCCCATGTCCTATATAAGTACTCAATGAACCCATGTGACCCCCCTAGTACTATATAAGTACTCAATGACCCCATGTGACATACCCTAGTCCTATATAAGAACTCAATGACCCCATGTGACCCACCCTAGTAATATATAAGTACTCAATGACCCAATGTGACGCACCCTAGTCCTATATAAGAACTCAATGACCCCATGTGACCCACCCTAGTAATATATAAGTACACAATAACCCCATGTGACCCACCCTAGTCCTATATAAGTACAAAATGACCCCATGTGACCCACCCTAGTCCTATATAAGTACTCAATGACACCATGTGACCACCCCTAGTCATATATAAGTACTCAATGACCCCATGTGACCCACCCTAGTCCTATATAAGTACTCAATGACCCCATGTGACCCACCCTAGTCTTATATAAGTACTCAATGACCCCACGTGACCCCCCCATGTCTTATATAAGTACTCAATGACCCCATGTGACCCCCCTAGTACTATATAAGTACTCAATGACCCCATGTGACGCACCCTAGTCCTATATAAGAACTCAATGACCCCATGTGACCCACCCTAGTAATATATAAGTACTCAATGACCCCATGTGACCCACCCTAGTCCTATATAAGTACAAAATGACCCCATGTGACCCACCCTAGTCCTATATAAGTACTCAATGGCCCCATGTGACCCCCCCTAGTCATATATAAGTACTCGATGACCCCATGTTACCAACCCTAGTCCTATATAAGTACTCAATGACCACATGTGACCCACCCTAGTAATATATAAGTACACAATGACCCATGTGACCCACCCTAGTCCTATATAAGTACAAAATGACCCCATGTGACCCACCCTAGTCCTATATAAGTACTCAATGACCCCATGTGACCCCCTAGTCCTATATAAGTACTCAATGACCACATGTGACCCACCCTATTCCTATATAAGTATTCAATGACCCCATGTGACCCCCCTAGTCCTATATAAGTACTCAATGACCCCATCGACCCACCCTATTCCTATATAAGTACTCAATGACCCCATGTGACCCACCCTAGTCCTATATAAGTACTCAATGACCCCATGTGACCCCCCTAGTCCTATACAAGTACTTAATGACCCCATGTGACCCCCCCTAGTCATATATAAGTACTCAATGACCCCATGTGACCCACCCTAGTCCTATATAAGTACTCAATGACCACATGTGACCCCCCCTAGTCCTATATAAGTACTTAATGACCCCATGTGACCCCCCCATGTCCTATATAAGTACTCAATGAACCCATGTGACCCCCCTAGTACTATATAAGTACTCAATGACCCCATGTGACGCACCCTAGTCCTATATAAGTACTCAATGACCCCATCGACCCACCCTATTCCTATATAAGTACTCAATGACCCCATGTGACCCACCCTAGTCCTATATAAGTACTCAATGACCCCATGTGACCCCCCTAGTCCTATACAAGTACTTAATGACCCCATGTGACCCCCCCTAGTCATATATAAGTACTCAATGACCCCATGTGACCCACCCTAGTCCTATATAAGTACTCAATGACCACATGTGACCCCCCCTAGTCCTATATAAGTACTTAATGACCCCATGTGACCCCCCCATGTCCTATATAAGTACTCAATGAACCCATGTGACCCACCCTAGTAATATATAAGTAATCATTGACCCCATGTGACACCCCTAGTCCTATATAAGTACTCAATGACCCCATCGACCCACCCTATTCCTATATAAGTACTCAATGACCCCATGTGACCCACCCTAGTCCTATATAAGTACTCAATGACCACATGTGACCCCACCCTAGTCCTATATATGTACTTAATGACCCCATGTGACCCCCCCATGTCCTATATAAGTACTCAATGAACCCATGTGACCCCCCTAGTACTATATAAGTAATCAATGACCCCATGTGACGCACCCTAGTCCTATATAAGAACTCAATGACCCCATGTGACCCACCCTAGTAATATATAAGTACTCAATGACCCAATGTGACGCAATCTAGTCCTATATAAGAACTTAATGACCCCATGTGACCCACCCTAGTAATATATAAGTACACAATGACCCATGTGACCCACCCCAGTCCTATATAAGTACAAAATGACCCCATGTGACCCACCCTAGTCCTATATAAGTACTCAATGACCCCATGTGACCCCCCCTAGTCATATATAAGTACTCAATGACCCCATGTGACCCACCCTAGTCCTATATAAGTACTCAATGACCCCACGTGACCCCCCCCATGTCATATATAAGTACTCAATGACCCCATGTGACCCACCCTATTCCTATATAAGTACTCAATGACCCCATGTGACCCACCCTAGTCCTATATAAGTACTCAATGACCCCATGTGACCCCCCTAGTCCTATACAAGTACTTAATGACCCCATGTGACCCCCCCTAGTCATATATAAGTACTCAATGACCCCATGTGACCCACCCTAGTCCTATATAAGTATTCAATGACCCCATGTGACCCACCCTAGTCCTATATAAGTACTCAATGACCCCAGTTCAGCCACCCTACTCCTATATAAGTAATCAATGACCCCATGTGACCCCCCCTAGTCCTATATAAGTACTCAATGACCACATGTGACCCCCCCTAGTCCTATATAAGTACTTAATGACCCCATGTGACCCACCCTAGTCCTATATAAGTACTCAATGACCCCACGTGACCCCCCCATGTCCTATATAAGTACTCAATGACCCCATGTGACCCCCCTAGTACTATATAAGTACTCAATGACCCCATGTGACGCACCCTAGTCCTATATAAGAACTCAATGACCCCATGTGACCCACCCTAGTAATATATAAGTACTCAATGACCCCATGTGATCCACCCTAGTCCTATATAAGTACAAAATAACCCCATGTAACCAACCCTAGTCCTATATAAGTACTAAATGACCCCATGTGACCCCCCCTAGTCATATATAAGTACTCAATGACCTCATGTGACCCCCCCCCTAGTCCTATATAAGTACTTAATGACCCCATGTGACCCCCCCATATCCTATATAAGTACTCAATGACCCCATGTGACCAACCTAGTACTATATAAGTACTCAATGACCCAATGTGACGCACCATAGTCCTATATAAGAACTCAATGACCCCATGTGACCCACCCTAGTAATATATAAGTACTCAATGACACCATGTGACCCACCCTAGTCCTATATAAGTACAACATGAGCCCATGTGACCCACCCTAGTCCTATATAAGTACTCATTGACCCCACGTGACCCCCACATGTCCTATATAAGTACTCAATGACCCCATGTGATCCACCCTAGTCCTATATAAGTACAAAATGACCCCATGTGACCCAACCTAGTCCTATATAAGTACTCAATGACCCCATGTGACCCACCCTAGTCCTATATAAGTACTCAATGACCCCAGTTCAGCCACCCTACTCCTATATAAGTAATCAATGACCCCATGTGACCCCCCCTAGTCCTATATAAGTAGTCAATGACCACATGTGACCCCCCCTAGTCCTATATAAGTACTTAATGACCCCATGTGACCCACCCTAGTCCTATATAAGTACTCAATGACCCCACGTGACCCCCCCATGTCCTATATAAGTACTCAATGACCCCATGTGACCCCCTAGTCCTATATAAGTACTCAATGACCCCATGTGACCCACCCTATTCCTATATAAGTACTCAATGACCACATGTGACCCCCCCTATTCCTATATAAGTACTTAATGACCCCATGTGACCCACCCTAGTCCTATATAAGTACTCAATGACCCAACGTGACCCCCCCATATCCTATATAAGTACTCAATGACCCCATGTGACGCACCCTAGTCCTATATAAGAACTCAATGACCCCATGTGACCCACCCTAGTAATATATAAGTAATCAATGACCCCATGTGACCCACCCTAGTCCTATATAAGTACAAAATGACCCCATGTGACCCACCCTAGTCCTATATAAGTACTGAATGACCCCATGTGACCCCCCCTAGTCATATATAAGTACACAATGACCCCATGTGACCCACCCTAGTCCTATATAAGTACTCAATGACCACATGTGACCCCCCCCCTAGTCCTATATAAGTACTTAATGACCCCATGTGACACCCCATGTCCTATATAAGTACTCAATGTCCCCATTTGACCCCCCCTAGTCATATATAAGTAATCAATGACCCCATGTGACCCACCCTAGTCCTATATAAGAACTCAATGACCCCATGTGACCCCCCCTAGTCCTATATAAGTACTCAATGACCCCATGTGACCCACCCTAGTCCTATATAAGTACTCAATGACCACACCTGACCCCTCCATGTCCTATATAAGTACTAAATGACCCCATGTGACCCACCCTATTCCTATATAAGTACTCAATGACCCCATGTGACCCACCCTATTCCTATATAAGTACTCAATGACCCCATGTGACCCACCCTAGTCCTATGTAAGTACTCAATGACCCCACGTGACCCCCCCCATGTCATATATAAGTACTCAATGACCCCATGTGACCCACCCTATTCCTATATAAGTACTCAATGACCCCATGTGACCCACCCTAGTCCTATATAAGTACTCAATGACCCCATGTGACCCCCCTAGTCCTATACAAGTACTTAATGACCCCATGTGACCCCCCCTAGTCATATATAAGTACTCAATGACCCCATGTGACCCACCCTAGTCCTATATAAGTATTCAATGACCCCATGTGACCCACCCTAGTCCTATATAAGTACTCAATGACCCCAGTTCAGCCACCCTACTCCTATATAAGTAATCAATGACCCCATGTGACCCCCCCTAGTCCTATATAAGTACGCAATGACCACATGTGACCACCCCTAGTCCTATATAAGTACTTAATGACCCCATGTGACCCACCCTAGTCCTATATAAGTACTCAATGACCCCACGTGACCCCCCCATGTCCTATATAAGTACTCAATGACCCCATGTGACCCCCTAGTCCTATATAAGTACTCAATGACCCCATGTGACCCACCCTATTCCTATATAAGTACTCAATGACCACATGTGACCCCCCCTATTCCTATATAAGTACTTAATGACCCCATGTGACCCACCCTAGTCCTATATAAGTACTCAATGACCCAACGTGACCCCCCCATATCCTATATAAGTACTCAATGACCCCATGTGACGCACCCTAGTCCTATATAAGAACTCAGTGACCCCATGTGACCCACCCTAGTCCTATATAAGAACTCAATGACCCCATGTGACCCCCCCTAGTCCTATATAAGTACTCAATGACCCCATGTGACCCACCCTAGTCCTATATAAGTACTCAATGACCACATGTGACCCCGCCCTAGTCCTATATAAGTACTTAATGACCCCATGTGAACCCCCCATGTCCTATATAAGTACTCAATGAACCCATGTGACCCCCCTAGTACTATATAAGTACTCAATGACCCCATGTGACATACCCTAGTCCTATATAAGAACTCAATGACCCCATGTGACCCACCCTAGTAATATATAAGTACTCAATGACCCAATGTGACGCACCCTAGTCCTATATAAGAACTCAATGACCCCATGTGACCCACCCTAGTAATATATAAGTACACAATAACCCCATGTGACCCACCCTAGTCCTATATAAGTACAAAATGACCCCATGTGACCCACCCTAGTCCTATATAAGTACTCAATGACACCATGTGACCACCCCTAGTCATATATAAGTACTCAATGACCCCATGTGACCCACCCTAGTCCTATATAAGTACTCAATGACCCCATGTGACCCACCCTAGTCTTATATAAGTACTCAATGACCCCACGTGACCCCCCCATGTCTTATATAAGTACTCAATGACCCCATGTGACCCCCCTAGTACTATATAAGTACTCAATGACCCCATGTGACGCACCCTAGTCCTATATAAGAACTCAATGACCCCATGTGACCCACCCTAGTAATATATAAGTACTCAATGACCCCATGTGACCCACCCTAGTCCTATATAAGTACAAAATGACCCCATGTGACCCACCCTAGTCCTATATAAGTACTCAATGGCCCCATGTGACCCCCCCTAGTCATATATAAGTACTCGATGACCCCATGTTACCAACCCTAGTCCTATATAAGTACTCAATGACCACATGTGACCCACCCTAGTAATATATAAGTACACAATGACCCATGTGACCCACCCTAGTCCTATATAAGTACAAAATGACCCCATGTGACCCACCCTAGTCCTATATAAGTACTCAATGACCCCATGTGACCCCCTAGTCCTATATAAGTACTCAATGACCACATGTGACCCACCCTATTCCTATATAAGTATTCAATGACCCCATGTGACCCCTCTAGTCCTATATAAGTACTCAATGACCCCATCGACCCACCCTATTCCTATATAAGTACTCAATGACCCCATGTGACCCACCCTAGTCCTATATAAGTACTCAATGACCCCATGTGACCCCCCTAGTCCTATACAAGTACTTAATGACCCCATGTGACCCCCCCTAGTCATATATAAGTACTCAATGACCCCATGTGACCCACCCTAGTCCTATATAAGTACTCAATGACCACATGTGACCCCCCCTAGTCCTATATAAGTACTTAATGACCCCATGTGACCCCCCCATGTCCTATATAAGTACTCAATGAACCCATGTGACCCCCCTAGTACTATATAAGTACTCAATGACCCCATGTGACGCACCCTAGTCCTATATAAGTACTCAATGACCCCATCGACCCACCCTATTCCTATATAAGTACTCAATGACCCCATGTGACCCACCCTAGTCCTATATAAGTACTCAATGACCCCATGTGACCCCCCTAGTCCTATACAAGTACTTAATGACCCCATGTGACCCCCCCTAGTCATATATAAGTACTCAATGACCCCATGTGACCCACCCTAGTCCTATATAAGTACTCAATGACCACATGTGACCCCCCCTAGTCCTATATAAGTACTTAATGACCCCATGTGACCCCCCCATGTCCTATATAAGTACTCAATGAACCCATGTGACCCACCCTAGTAATATATAAGTAATCATTGACCCCATGTGACCCCCCTAGTCCTATATAAGTACTCAATGACCCCATCGACCCACCCTATTCCTATATAAGTACTCAATGACCCCATGTGACCCACCCTAGTCCTATATAAGTACTCAATGACCACATGTGACCCCCCCCTAGTCCTATATATGTACTTAATGACCCCATGTGACCCCCCCATGTCCTATATAAGTACTCAATGAACCCATGTGACCCCCCTAGTACTATATAAGTAATCAATGACCCCATGTGACGCACCCTAGTCCTATATAAGAACTCAATGACCCCATGTGACCCACCCTAGTAATATATAAGTACTCAATGACCCAATGTGACGCAATCTAGTCCTATATAAGAACTTAATGACCCCATGTGACCCACCCTAGTAATATATAAGTACACAATGACCCATGTGACCCACCCCAGTCCTATATAAGTACAAAATGACCCCATGTGACCCACCCTAGTCCTATATAAGTACTCAATGACCCCATGTGACCCCCCCTAGTCATATATAAGTACTCAATGACCCCATGTGACCCACCCTAGTCCTATATAAGTACTCAATGACCCCATGTGACCCACCTTAGTCCTATATAAGTACTCAATGACCACACGTGACCCCCCCATGTCCTATATAAGTACTCAATGACCCCATGTGACCCCCCTAGTACTATATAAGTACTCAATGACCCCATGTGACGCACCCTAGTCCTATATAAGAACTCAATGACCCCATGTGACCCACCCTAGTAATATATAAGTACTCAATGACCCCATGTGATCCACCCTAGTCCTATATAAGTACAAAATGACCCCATGTAACCAACCCTAGTCCTATATAAGTACTAAATGACCCCATGTGACCCCCCCTAGTCATATATAAGTACTCAATGACCTCATGTGACCCCCCCCTAGTCCTATATAAGTACTTAATGACCCCATGTGACCCCCCCATATCCTATATAAGTACTCAATGACCCCATGTGACCCCCCTAGTACTATATAAGTACTCAATGACCCCATGTGACGCACCCTAGTCCTATATAAGTACTCAATGACCCCATCGACCCACCCTATTCCTATATAAGTACTCAATGACCCCATGTGACCCACCCTAGTCCTATATAAGTACTCAATGACCACATGTGACCCCCCCCTAGTCCTATATATGTACTTAATGACCCCATGTGACCCCCCCCATGTCCTATATAAGTACTCAATGAACCCATGTGACCCCCCTAGTACTATATAAGTAATCAATGACCCCATGTGACGCACCCTAGTCCTATATAAGAACTCAATGACCCCATGTGACCCACCCTAGTAATATATAAGTACTCAATGACCCAATGTGACGCAATCTAGTCCTATATAAGAACTTAATGACCCCATGTGACCCACCCTAGTAATATATAAGTACACAATGACCCATGTGACCCACCCTAGTCCTATATAAGTACAAAATGACCCCATGTGACCCACCCTAGTCCTATATAAGTACTCAATGACCCCATGTGACCCCCCCTAGTCATATATAAGTACTCAATGACCCCATGTGACCCACCCTAGTCCTATATAAGTACTCAATGACCCCATGTGACCCACCTTAGTCCTATATAAGTACTCAATGACCACACGTGACCCCCCCATGTCCTATATAAGTACTCAATGACCCCATGTGACCCCCCTAGTACTATATAAGTACTCAATGACCCCATGTGACGCACCCTAGTCCTATATAAGAACTCAATGACCCCATGTGACCCACCCTAGTAATATATAAGTACTCAATGACCCCATGTGATCCACCCTAGTCCTATATAAGTACAAAATGACCCCATGTAACCAACCCTAGTCCTATATAAGTACTAAATGACCCCATGTGACCCCCCCTAGTCATATATAAGTACTCAATGACCTCATGTGACCCCCCCCTAGTCCTATATAAGTACTTAATGACCCCATGTGACCCCCCATATCCTATATAAGTACTCAATGACCCCATGTGACCAACCTAGTACTATATAAGTACTCAATGACCCAATGTGACGCACCATAGTCCTATATAAGAACTCAATGACCCCATGTGACCCACCCTAGTAATATATAAGTACTCAATGACACCATGTGACCCACCCTAGTCCTATATAAGTACAAAATGAGCCCATGTGACCCACCCTAGTCCTATATAAGTACTCAATGACCCCACGTGACCCCCACATGTCCTATATAAGTACTCAATGACCCCATGTGATCCACCCTAGTCCTATATAAGTACAAAATGACCCCATGTGACCCAACCTAGTCCTATATAAGTACTCAATGACCCCATGTGACCCACCCTAGTCCTATATAAGTACTCAATGACCCCAGTTCAGCCACCCTACTCCTATATAAGTAATCAATGACCCCATGTGACCCCCCCTAGTCCTATATAAGTAGTCAATGACCACATGTGACCCCCCCTAGTCCTATATAAGTACTTAATGACCCCATGTGACCCACCCTAGTCCTATATAAGTACTCAATGACCCCACGTGACCCCCCCATGTCCTATATAAGTACTCAATGACCCCATGTGACCCCCTAGTCCTATATAAGTACTCAATGACCCCATGTGACCCACCCTATTCCTATATAAGTACTCAATGACCACATGTGACCCCCCCTATTCCTATATAAGTACTTAATGACCCCATGTGACCCACCCTAGTCCTATATAAGTACTCAATGACCCAACGTGACCCCCCCATATCCTATATAAGTACTCAATGACCCCATGTGACGCACCCTAGTCCTATATAAGAACTCAATGACCCCATGTGACCCACCCTAGTAATATATAAGTAATCAATGACCCCATGTGACCCACCCTAGTCCTATATAAGTACAAAATGACCCCATGTGACCCACCCTAGTCCTATATAAGTACTCAATGACCCCATGTGACCCCCCCTAGTCATATATAAGTACACAATGACCCCATGTGACCCACCCTAGTCCTATATAAGTACTCAATGACCACATGTGACCCCCCCCTAGTCCTATATAAGTACTTAATGACCCCATGTGACACCCCATGTCCTATATAAGTACTCAATGTCCCCATTTGACCCCCCCTAGTCATATATAAGTAATCAATGACCCCATGTGACCCACCCTAGTCCTATATAAGAACTCAATGACCCCATGTGACCCCCCCTAGTCCTATATAAGTACTCAATGACCCCATGTGACCCACCCTAGTCCTATATAAGTACTCAATGACCACACCTGACCCCTCCATGTCCTATATAAGTACTAAATGACCCCATGTGACCCACCCTATTCCTATATAAGTACTCAATGACCCCATGTGACCCACCCTATTCCTATATAAGTACTCAATGACCCCATGTGACCCACCCTAGTCCTATATAAGTACTCAATGACCCCACGTGACCCCCCCATGTAATATATAAGTACTCAATGACCCCATGTGACCCACCCTATTCCTATATAAGTACTCAATGACCCCATGTGACCCACCCTAGTCCTATATAAGTAGTCAATGACCCCATGTGACCCCCCTAGTCCTATACAAGTACTTAATGACCCCATGTGACCCCCCCTAGTCATATATAAGTACTCAATGACCCCATGTGACCCACCCTAGTCCTATATAAGTACTCAATGAACCCATGTGACCCCCCTAGTACTATATAAGTAATCAATGACCCCATGTGACGCACCCTAGTCCTATATAAGAACTCAATGACCCCATGTGACCCACCCTAGTAATATATAAGTACTCAATGACCCAATGTGACGCAATCTAGTCCTATATAAGAACTTAATGACCCCATGTGACCCACCCTAGTAATATATAAGTACACAATGACCCATGTGACCCACCCCAGTCCTATATAAGTACAAAATGACCCCATGTGACCCACCCTAGTCCTATATAAGTACTCAATGACCCCATGTGACCCCCCCTAGTCATATATAAGTACTCAATGACCCCATGTGACCCACCCTAGTCCTATATAAGTACTCAATGACCCCATGTGACCCACCTTAGTCCTATATAAGTACTCAATGACCACACGTGACCCCCCCATGTCCTATATAAGTACTCAATGACCCCATGTGACCCCCCTAGTACTATATAAGTACTCAATGACCCCATGTGACGCACCCTAGTCCTATATAAGAACTCAATGACCCCATGTGACCCACCCTAGTAATATATAAGTACTCAATGACCCCATGTGATCCACCCTAGTCCTATATAAGTACAAAATGACCCCATGTAACCAACCCTAGTCCTATATAAGTACTAAATGACCCCATGTGACCCCCCCTAGTCATATATAAGTACTCAATGACCTCATGTGACCCCCCCCTAGTCCTATATAAGTACTTAATGACCCCATGTGACCCCCCCATATCCTATATAAGTACTCAATGACCCCATGTGACCCCCTAGTCCTATATAAGTACTCAATGACCCCATGTGACCCACCCTATTCCTATATAAGTACTCAATGACCACATGTGACCCCCCCTATTCCTATATAAGTACTTAATGACCCCATGTGACCCACCCTAGTCCTATATAAGTACTCAATGACCCAACGTGACCCCCCCATATCCTATATAAGTACTCAATGACCCCATGTGACGCACCCTAGTCCTATATAAGAACTCAATGACCCCATGTGACCCACCCTAGTAATATATAAGTAATCAATGACCCCATGTGACCCACCCTAGTCCTATATAAGTACAAAATGACCCCATGTGACCCACCCTAGTCCTATATAAGTACTCAATGACCCCATGTGACCCCCCCTAGTCATATATAAGTACACAATGACCCCATGTGACCCACCCTAGTCCTATATAAGTACTCAATGACCACATGTGACCCCCCCCTAGTCCTATATAAGTACTTAATGACCCCATGTGACACCCCATGTCCTATATAAGTACTCAATGTCCCC
The DNA here is from genome assembly GCF_024137725.1 of Prorops nasuta. Classification (NCBI taxonomy): domain Eukaryota; kingdom Metazoa; phylum Arthropoda; class Insecta; order Hymenoptera; family Bethylidae; genus Prorops; species Prorops nasuta. Next base: position 1,963,498 of record NW_027116837.1, read on the forward strand.
ATTTGACCCCCCCTAGTCATATATAAGTAATCAATGACCCCATGTGACCCACCCTAGTCCTATATAAGAACTCAATGACCCCATGTGACCCCCCCTAGTCCTATATAAGTACTCAATGACCCCATGTGACCCACCCTAGTCCTATATAAGTACTCAATGACCACACCTGACCCCTCCATGTCCTATATAAGTACTAAATGACCCCATGTGACCCACCCTATTCCTATATAAGTACTCAATGACCCCATGTGACCCACCCTATTCCTATATAAGTACTCAATGACCCCATGTGACCCACCCTAGTCCTATATAAGTACTCAATGACCCCACGTGACCCCCCCATGTAATATATAAGTACTCAATGACCCCATGTGACCCACCCTATTCCTATATAAGTACTCAATGACCCCATGTGACCCACCCTAGTCCTATATAAGTACTCAATGACCCCATGTGACCCCCCTAGTCCTATACAAGTACTTAATGACCCCATGTGACCCCCCCTAGTCATATATAAGTACTCAATGACCCCATGTGACCCACCCTAGTCCTATATAAGTACTCAATGAACCCATGTGACCCCCCTAGTACTATATAAGTAATCAATGACCCCATGTGACGCACCCTAGTCCTATATAAGAACTCAATGACCCCATGTGACCCACCCTAGTAATATATAAGTACTCAATGACCCAATGTGACGCAATCTAGTCCTATATAAGAACTTAATGACCCCATGTGACCCACCCTAGTAATATATAAGTACACAATGACCCATGTGACCCACCCCAGTCCTATATAAGTACAAAATGACCCCATGTGACCCACCCTAGTCCTATATAAGTACTCAATGACCCCATGTGACCCCCCCTAGTCATATATAAGTACTCAATGACCCCATGTGACCCACCCTAGTCCTATATAAGTACTCAATGACCCCATGTGACCCACCTTAGTCCTATATAAGTACTCAATGACCACACGTGACCCCCCATGTCCTATATAAGTACTCAATGACCCCATGTGACCCCCCTAGTACTATATAAGTACTCAATGACCCCATGTGACGCACCCTAGTCCTATATAAGAACTCAATGACCCCATGTGACCCACCCTAGTAATATATAAGTACTCAATGACCCCATGTGATCCACCCTAGTCCTATATAAGTACAAAATGACCCCATGTAACCAACCCTAGTCCTATATAAGTACTAAATGACCCCATGTGACCCCCCCTAGTCATATATAAGTACTCAATGACCTCATGTGACCCCCCCCTAGTCCTATATAAGTACTTAATGACCCCATGTGACCCCCCCATATCCTATATAAGTACTCAATGACCCCATGTGACCCCCCTAGTACTATATAAGTACTCAATGACCCCATGTGACGCACCCTAGTCCTATATAAGTACTCAATGACCCCATCGACCCACCCTATTCCTATATAAGTACTCAATGACCCCATGTGACCCACCCTAGTCCTATATAAGTACTCAATGACCACATGTGACCCCCCCCTAGTCCTATATATGTACTTAATGACCCCATGTGACCCCCCCCATGTCCTATATAAGTACTCAATGAACCCATGTGACCCCCCTAGTACTATATAAGTAATCAATGACCCCATGTGAAGCACCCTAGTCCTATATAAGAACTCAATGACCCCATGTGACCCACCCTAGTAATATATAAGTACTCAATGACCCAATGTGACGCAATCTAGTCCTATATAAGAACTTAATGACCCCAAGTGACCCACCCTAGTAATATATAAGTACACAATGACCCATGTGACCCACCCTAGTCCTATATAAGTACAAAATGACCCCATGTGACCCACCCTAGTCCTATATAAGTACTCAATGACCCCATGTGACCCCCCCTAGTCATATATAAGTACTCAATGACCCCATGTGACCCACCCTAGTCCTATATAAGTACTCAATGACCCCATGTGACCCACCTTAGTCCTATATAAGTACTCAATGACAACACGTGACCCCCCCATGTCCTATATAAGTACTCAATGACCCCATGTGACCCCCCTAGTACTATATAAGTACTCAATGACCCCATGTGACGCACCCTAGTCCTATATAAGAACTCAATGACCCCATGTGACCCACCCTAGTAATATATAAGTACTCAATGACCCCATGTGATCCACCCTAGTCCTATATAAGTACAAAATGACCCCATGTAACCAACCCTAGTCCTATATAAGTACTAAATGACCCCATGTGACCCCCCCTAGTCATATATAAGTACTCAATGACCTCATGTGACCCCCCCCTAGTCCTATATAAGTACTTAATGACCCCATGTGACCCCCCATATCCTATATAAGTACTCAATGACCCCATGTGACCAACCTAGTACTATATAAGTACTCAATGACCCAATGTGACGCACCATAGTCCTATATAAGAACTCAATGACCCCATGTGACCCACCCTAGTAATATATAAGTACTCAATGACACCATGTGACCCACCCTAGTCCTATATAAGTACAAAATGAGCCCATGTGACCCACCCTAGTCCTATATAAGTACTCAATGACCCCACGTGACCCCCACATGTCCTATATAAGTACTCAATGACCCCATGTGATCCACCCTAGTCCTATATAAGTACAAAATGACCCCATGTGACCCAACCTAGTCCTATATAAGTACTCAATGACCCCATGTGACCCACCCTAGTCCTATATAAGTACTCAATGACCCCAGTTCAGCCACCCTACTCCTATATAAGTAATCAATGACCCCATGTGACCCCCCCTAGTCCTATATAAGTAGTCAATGACCACATGTGACCCCCCCTAGTCCTATATAAGTACTTAATGACCCCATGTGACCCACCCTAGTCCTATATAAGTACTCAATGACCCCACGTGACCCCCCCATGTCCTATATAAGTACTCAATGACCCCATGTGACCCCCTAGTCCTATATAAGTACTCAATGACCCCATGTGACCCACCCTATTCCTATATAAGTACTCAATGACCACATGTGACCCCCCCTATTCCTATATAAGTACTTAATGACCCCATGTGACCCACCCTAGTCCTATATAAGTACTCAATGACCCAACGTGACCCCCCCATATCCTATATAAGTACTCAATGACCCCATGTGACGCACCCTAGTCCTATATAAGAACTCAATGACCCCATGTGACCCACCCTAGTAATATATAAGTAATCAATGACCCCATGTGACCCACCCTAGTCCTATATAAGTACAAAATGACCCCATGTGACCCACCCTAGTCCTATATAAGTACTCAATGACCCCATGTGACCCCCCCTAGTCATATATAAGTACACAATGACCCCATGTGACCCACCCTAGTCCTATATAAGTACTCAATGACCACATGTGACCCCCCCCTAGTCCTATATAAGTACTTAATGACCCCATGTGACACCCCATGTCCTATATAAGTACTCAATGTCCCCATTTGACCCCCCCCTAGTCATATATAAGTAATCAATGACCCCATGTGACCCACCCTAGTCCTATATAAGAACTCAATGACCCCATGTGACCCACCCTAGTAATATATAAGTACACAATGACCCATGTGACCCACCCTAGTCCTATATAAGTACTCAATGACCACATGTGACGCACCCTAGTCCTATATAAGAACTCAATGACCCCATGTGACCCACCCTATTCCTATATAAGTACTCAATGACCACATGTGACCCCCCCTATTCCTATATAAGTACTTAATGACCCCATGTGACCCACCCTAGTCCTATATAAGTACTCAATGACCCCATGTGACCCCCCCTAGTCATATATAAGTACACAATGACCCCATGTGACCCACCCTAGTCCTATATAAGTACTCAATGACCACATGTGACCCCCCCCTAGTCCTATATAAGTACTTAATGACCCCATGTGACACCCCATGTCCTATATAAGTACTCAATGTCCCCATTTGACCCCCCCTAGTCATATATAAGTACTCAATGACCCCATGTGACGCACCCTAGTCCTATATAAGAACTCAATGACCCCATGTGACCCACCCTAGTAATATATAAGTAATCAATGACCCCATGTGACCCACCCTAGTCCTATATAAGTACAAAATGACCCCATGTGACCCACCCTAGTCCTATATAAGTAATCAATGACCCCATGTGACCCCCCCTAGTCATATATAAGTACTCAATGACCCCATGTGACCCACCCTAGTCCTATATAAGTACTCAATGACCACATGTGACGCACCCTAGTCCTATATAAGAACTCAATGACCCCATGTGACCCACCCTAGTAATATATAAGTACACAATAACCCCATGTGACCCACCCTAGTCCTATATAAGTACAAAATGATCCCATGTGACCCACCCTAGTCCTATATAAGTACTCAATGACACCATGTGACCACCCCTAGTCATATATAAGTACTCAATGACCCCATGTGACCCACCCTAGTCCTATATAAGTACTCAATGACCCCATGTGACCCACCCTAGTCTTATATAAGTACTCAATGACCCCACGTGACCACCCCATGTCCTATATAAGTACTCAATGACCCCATGTGACCCCCCTAGTCCTATATAAGAACTCAATGACCCCATGTGACCCACCCTAGTAATATATAAGTACTCAATGACCCAATGTGACGCAATCTAGTCCTATATAAGAACTTAATGACCCCATGTGACCCACCCTAGTAATATATAAGTACACAATGACCCATGTGACCCACCCTAGTCCTATATAAGTACAAAATGACCCCATGTGACCCACCCTAGTCCTATATAAGTACTCAATGACCCCATGTGACCCCCCCTAGTCATATATAAGTACTCAATGACCCCATGTGACCCACCCTAGTCCTATATAAGTACTCAATGACCCCATGTGACCCACCTTAGTCCTATATAAGTACTCAATGACCACACGTGACCCCCCCCCCATGTCCTATATAAGTACTCAATGACCCCATGTGACCCCCCTAGTACTATATAAGTACTCAATGACCCCATGTGACGCACCCTAGTCCTATATAAGAACTCAATGACCCCATGTGACCCACCCTAGTAATATATAAGTACTCAATGACCCCATGTGATCCACCCTAGTCCTATATAAGTACAAAATGACCCCATGTAACCCACCCTAGTCCTATATAAGTACTAAATGACCCCATGTGACCCCCCCTAGTCATATATAAGTACTCAATGACCTCATGTGACCCCCCCCTAGTCCTATATAAGTACTTAATGACCCCATGTGACCCCCCCATATCCTATATAAGTACTCAATGACCCCATGTGACCCACCTAGTACTATATAAGTACTCAATGACCCAATGTGACGCACCATAGTCCTATATAAGAACTCAATGACCCCATGTGACCCACCCTAGTAATATATAAGTACTCAATGACACCATGTGACCCACCCTAGTCCTATATAAGTACAAAATGAGCCCATGTGACCCACCCTAGTCCTATATAAGTACAAAATGACCCCATGTGACCCAACCTAGTCCTATATAAGTACTCAATGACCCCATGTGACCCACCCTAGTCCTATATAAGTACTCAATGACCCCAGTTCAGCCACCCTACTCCTATATAAGTAATCAATGACCCCATGTGACCCCCCCTAGTCCTATATAAGTAGTCAATGACCACATGTGACCCCCCTAGTCCTATATAAGTACTTAATGACCCCATGTGACCCACCCTAGTCCTATATAAGTACTCAATGACCCCACGTGGCCCCCCCATGTCCTATATAAGTACTCAATGACCCCATGTGACCCCCTAGTCCTATATAAGTACTCAATGACCCCATGTGACCCACCCTATTCCTATATAAGTACTCAATGACCACATGTGACCCCCCCTATTCCTATATAAGTACTTAATGACCCCATGTGACCCACCCTAGTCCTATATAAGTACTCAATGACCCAACGTGACCCCCCCATATCCTATATAAGTACTCAATGACCCCATGTGACGCACCCTAGTCCTATATAAGTACAAAATGACCCCATGTGACCCACCCTAGTCCTATATAAGTACTCAATGACCCCATGTGACCCCCCCTAGTCATATATAAGTACTCAATGACCCCATGTGACCCACCCTAGTCCTATATAAGTACTCAATGACCACATGTGACCCCCCCCCTAGTCCTATATAAGTACTTAATGACCCCATGTGACACCCCATGTCCTATATAAGTACTCAATGTCCCCATTTGACCCCCCCTAGTCATATATAAGTAATCAATGACCCCATGTGACCCACCCTAGTCCTATATAAGAACTCAATGACCCCATGTGACCCCCCCTAGTCCTATATAAGTACTCAATGACCCCATGTGACCCACCCTAGTCCTATATAAGTACTCAATGACCACACCTGACCCCTCCATGTCCTATATAAGTACTCAATGACCCCATGTGACCCACCCTATTCCTATATAAGTACTCAATGACCCCATGTGACCCACCCTATTCCTATATAAGTACTCAATGACCCCATGTGACCCACCCTAGTCCTATATAAGTACTCAATGACCCCACGTGGCCCCCCCATGTCATATATAAGTACTCAATGACCCCATGTGACCCTCCCTATTCCTATATAAGTACTCAATGACCCCATGTGACCCACCCTAGTCCTATATAAGTACTCAATGACCCCATGTGACCCCCCAAATCCTATACAAGTACTTAATGACCCCATGTGACCCCCCCTAGTCATATATAAGTACTCAATGACCCCATGTGACCCACCCTAGTCCTATATAAGTACTCAATGACCACATGTGACCCCGCCCTAGTCCTATATAAGTACAAAATGAGCCCATGTGACCCACCCTAGTCCTATATAAGTACTCAATGACCCCACGTGACCCCCACATGTCCTATATAAGTACTCAATGACCCCATGTGATCCACCCTAGTCCTATATAAGTACAAAATGACCCCATGTGACCCAACCTAGTCCTATATAAGTACTCAATGACCGCATGTGACCCACCCTAGTCCTATATAAGTACTCAATGACCCCAGTTCAGCCACCCTACTCCTATATAAGTAATCAATGACCCCATGTGACCCCCCCTAGTCCTATATAAGTACTCAATGACCACATGTGACCCCCCCTAGTCCTATATAAGTACTTAATGACCCCATGTGACCCACCCTAGTCCTATATAAGTACTCAATGACCCCACGTGACCCCCCCATGTCCTATATAAGTACTCAATGACCCCATGTGACCCCCTAGTCCTATATAAGTACTCAATGACCCCATGTGACCCACCCTATTCCTATATAAGTACTCAATGACCACATGTGACCCCCCCTATTCCTATATAAGTACTTAATGACCCCATGTGACCCACCCTAGTCCTATATAAGTACTCAATGACCCAACGTGACCCCCCATATCCTATATAAGTACTCAATGACCCCATGTGACGCACCCTAGTCCTATATAAGAACTCAATGACCCCATGTGACCCACCCTAGTAATATATAAGTAATCAATGACCCCATGTGACCCACCCTAGTCCTATATAAGTACAAAATGACCCCATGTGACCCACACTAGTCCTATATAAGTACTCAATGACCCCATGTGACCCCCCCTAGTCATATATAAGTACTCAATGACCCCATGTGACCCACCCTAGTAATATATAAGTACTCAATGACCCCATGTGATCCACCCTAGTCCTATATAAGTACAAAATGACCCCATGTAACCCACCCTAGTCCTATATAAGTACTAAATGACCCCATGTGACCCCCCTAGTCATATATAAGTACTCAATGACCTCATGTGACCCCCCCCTAGTCCTATATAAGTACTTAATGACCCCATGTGACCCCCCCATATCCTATATAAGTACTCAATGACCCCATGTGACCCACCTAGTACTATATAAGTACTCAATGACCCAATGTGACGCACCATAGTCCTATATAAGTACTCAATGACCCCATGTGACCCACCCTAGTAATATATAAGTACTCAATGACACCATGTGACCCACCCTAGTCCTATATAAGTACAAAATGAGCCCATGTGACCCACCCTAGTCCTATATAAGTACAAAATGACCCCATGTTACCCAACCTAGTCCTATATAAGTACTCAATGACCCCATGTGACCCACCCTAGTCCTATATAAGTACTCAATGACCCCAGTTCAGCCACCCTACTCCTATATAAGTAATCAATGACCCCATGTGACCCCCCCTAGTCCTATATAAGTAGTCAATGACCACATGTGACCCCCCCTAGTCCTATATAAGTACTTAATGACCCCATGTGACCCACCCTAGTCCTATATAAGTACTCAATGACCCCATGTGACCCCCTAGTCCTATATAAGTACTCAATGACCCCATGTGACCCACCCTATTCCTATATAAGTACTCAATGACCACATGTGACCCCCCCTATTCCTATATAAGTACTTAATGACCCCATGTGACCCACCCTAGTCCTATATAAGTACTCAATGACCCAACGTGACCCCCCCATATCCTATATAAGTACTCAATGACCCCATGTGACCCACCCTAGTCCTATATAAGTACAAAATGACCCCATGTGACCCACACTAGTCCTATATAAGTACTCAATGACCCCATGTGACCCACCCTAGTCCTATATAAGTACTCAATGACCACATGTGACGCACCCTAGTCCTATATAAGAACTCAATGACCCCATGTGACCCACCCTAGTAATATATAAGTACACAATAACCCCATGTGACCCACCCTATTCCTATATAAGTACAAAATGACCCCATGTGACCCACCCTAGTCCTATATAAGTACTCAATGACACCATGTGACCACCCCTAGTCATATATAAGTACTCAATGACCCCATGTGACCCACCCTAGTCCTATATAAGTACTCAATGACCCCATGTGACCCACCCTAGTCTTATATAAGTACTCAATGACCCCACGTGACCCCCCCATGTCCTATATAAGTACTCAATGACCCCATGTGACCCCCCTAGTCCTATATAAGAACTCAATGACCCCATGTGACCCACCCTAGTAATATATAAGTACTCAATGACCCAATGTGACGCACCATAGTCCTATATAAGAACTCAATGACCCCATGTGACCCACCCTAGTAATATATAAGTACTCAATGACACCATGTGACCCACCCTAGTCCTATATAAGTACAAAATGAGCCCATGTGACCCACCCTAGTCCTATATAAGTACTCAATGACCCCACGTGACCCCCACATGTCCTATATAAGTACTCAATGACCCCATGTGATCCACCCTAGTCCTATATAAGTACAAAATGACCCCATGTGACCCAACCTAGTCCTATATAAGTACTCAATGACCCCATGTGACCCACCCTAGTCTTATATAAGTATTCAATGACCCCATGTGACCCACCCTAGTCCTATATAAGTACTCAATGACCCCAGTTCAGCCACCCTACTCCTATATAAGTAATCAATGACCCCATGTGACCCCCCCTAGTCCTATATAAGTACTCAATGACCACATGTGACCCCCCCTAGTCCTATATAAGTACTTAATGACCCCATGTGACCCACCCTAGTCCTATATAAGTACTCAATGACCCCACGTGACCCCCCCATGTCCTATATAAGTACTCAATGACCCCATGTGACCCCCTAGTCCTATATAAGTACTCAATGACCCCATGTGACCCACCCTATTCCTATATAAGTACTCAATGACCACATGTGACCCCCCCTATTCCTATATAAGTACTTAATGACCCCATGTGACCCACCCTAGTCCTATATAAGTACTCAATGACCCAACGTGACCCCCCCATATCCTATATAAGTACTCAATGACCCCATGTGACGCACCCTAGTCCTATATAAGAACTCAATGACCCCATGTGACCCACCCTAGTAATATATAAGTAATCAATGACCCCATGTGACCCACCCTAGTCCTATATAAGTACAAAATGACCCCATGTGACCCACCCTAGTCCTATATAAGTAATCAATGACCCCATGTGACCCCCCCTAGTCATATATAAGTACTCAATGACCCCATGTGACCCAACCTAGTCCTATATAAGTACTCAATGACCCCATGTGACCCACCCTAGTCCTATATAAGTACTCAATGACCCCAGTTCAGCCACCCTACTCCTATATAAGTAATCAATGACCCCATGTGACCCCCCCTAGTCCTATATAAGTAGTCAATGACCACATGTGACCCCCCCTAGTCCTATATAAGTACTTAATGACCCCATGTGACCCACCCTAGTCCTATATAAGTACTCAATGACCCCACGTGGCCCCCCCATGTCCTATATAAGTACTCAATGTCCCCATGTGACCCCCTAGTCCTATATAAGTACTCAATGACCCCATGTGACCCACCCTATTCCTATATAAGTACTCAATGACCACATGTGACCCCCCCTATTCCTATATAAGTACTTAATGACCCCATGTGACCCACCCTAGTCCTATATAAGTACTCAATGACCCAACGTGACCCCCCCATATCCTATATAAGTACTCAATGACCCCATGTGACGCACCCTAGTCCTATATAAGTACAAAATGACCCCATGTGACCCACCCTAGTCCTATATAAGTACAAAATGAGCCCATGTGACCCACCCTAGTCCTATATAAGTACAAAATGACCCCATGTGACCCAACCTAGTCCTATATAAGTACTCAATGACCCCATGTGACCCACCCTAGTCCTATATAAGTAATCAATGACCCCATGTGACCCCCCCTAGTCATATATAAGTACTCAATGACCCCATGTGACCCACCCTAGTCCTATATAAGTACTCAATGACCACATGTGACGCACCCTAGTCCCATATAAGAACTCAATGACCCCATGTGACCCACCCTAGTAATATATAAGTACACAATAACCCCATGTGACCCACCCTAGTCCTATATAAGTACAAAATGATCCCATGTGACCCACCCTAGTCCTATATAAGTACTCAATGACACCATGTGACCACCCCTAGTCATATATAAGTACTCAATGACCCCATGTGACCCACCCTAGTCCTATATAAGTACTCAATGACCCCATGTGACCCACCCTAGTCTTATATAAGTACTCAATGACCCCACGTGACCCCCCCATGTCCTATATAAGTACTCAATGACCCCATGTGACCCCCCTAGTCCTATATAAGAACTCAATGACCCCATGTGACCCACCCTAGTAATATATAAGTACTCAATGACCCAATGTGACGCAATCTAGTCCTATATAAGAACTTAATGACCCCATGTGACCCACCCTAGTAATATATAAGTACACAATGACCCATGTGACCCACCCTAGTCCTATATAAGTACAAAATGACCCCATGTGACCCACCCTAGTCCTATATAAGTACTCAATGACCCCATGTGACCCCCCCTAGTCATATATAAGTACTCAATGACCCCATGTGACCCACCCTAGTCCTATATAAGTACTCAATGACCCCATGTGACCCACCTTAGTCCTATATAAGTACTCAATGACCACACGTGACCCCCCCCCCATGTCCTATATAAGTACTCAATGACCCCATGTGACCCCCCTAGTACTATATAAGTACTCAATGACCCCATGTGACGCACCCTAGTCCTATATAAGAACTCAATGACCCCATGTGACCCACCCTAGTAATATATAAGTACTCAATGACCCCATGTGATCCACCCTAGTCCTATATAAGTACAAAATGACCCCATGTAACCCACCCTAGTCCTATATAAGTACTAAATGACCCCATGTGACCCCCCCTAGTCATATATAAGTACTCAATGACCTCATGTGACCCCCCCCTAGTCCTATATAAGTACTTAATGACCCCATGTGACCCCCCCATATCCTATATAAGTACTCAATGACCCCATGTGACCCACCTAGTACTATATAAGTACTCAATGACCCAATGTGACGCACCATAGTCCTATATAAGAACTCAATGACCCCATGTGACCCACCCTAGTAATATATAAGTACTCAATGACACCATGTGACCCACCCTAGTCCTATATAAGTACAAAATGAGCCCATGTGACCCACCCTAGTCCTATATAAGTACAAAATGACCCCATGTGACCCAACCTAGTCCTATATAAGTACTCAATGACCCCATGTGACCCACCCTAGTCCTATATAAGTACTCAATGACCCCAGTTCAGCCACCCTACTCCTATATAAGTAATCAATGACCCCATGTGACCCCCCCTAGTCCTATATAAGTAGTCAATGACCACATGTGACCCCCCCTAGTCCTATATAAGTACTTAATGACCCCATGTGACCCACCCTAGTCCTATATAAGTACTCAATGACCCCACGTGGCCCCCCCATGTCCTATATAAGTACTCAATGTCCCCATGTGACCCCCTAGTCCTATATAAGTACTCAATGACCCCATGTGACCCACCCTATTCCTATATAAGTACTCAATGACCACATGTGACCCCCCCTATTCCTATATAAGTACTTAATGACCCCATGTGACCCACCCTAGTCCTATATAAGTACTCAATGACCCAACGTGACCCCCCCATATCCTATATAAGTACTCAATGACCCCATGTGACGCACCCTAGTCCTATATAAGTACTCAATGACCCCATGTGACCCACCCTATTCCTATATAAGTACTCAATGACCACATGTGACCCCCCCTATTCCTATATAAGTACTTAATGACCCCATGTGACCCACCCTAGTCCTATATAAGTACTCAATGACCCCATGTGACCCCCCCTAGTCATATATAAGTACTCAATGACCCCATGTGACCCACCCTAGTCCTATATAAGTACTCAATGACCACATGTGACCCCCCCCTAGTCCTATATAAGTACTTAATGACCCCATGTGACACCCCATGTCCTATATAAGTACTCAATGTCCCCATTTGACCCCCCCTAGTCATATATAAGTACTTAATGACCCCATGTGACCCACCCTAGTCCTATATAAGTACTCAATGACCCCACGTGACCCCCCCATGTCCTATATAAGTACTCAATGACCCCATGTGACCCCCTAGTCCTATATAAGTACTCAATGACCCCATGTGACCCACCCTATTCCTATATAAGTACTCAATGACCACATGTGACCCCCCCTATTCCTATATAAGTACTTAATGACCCCATGTGACCCACCCTAGTCCTATATAAGTACTCAATGACCCAACGTGACCCCCCCATATCCTATATAAGTACTCAATGACCCCATGTGACGCACCCTAGTCCTATATAAGAACTCAATGACCCCATGTGACCCACCCTAGTAATATATAAGTAATCAATGACCCCATGTGACCCACCCTAGTCCTATATAAGTACAAAATGACCCCATGTGACCCACCCTAGTCCTATATAAGTAATCAATGACCCCATGTGACCCCCCCTAGTCATATATAAGTACTCAATGACCCCATGTGACCCACCCTAGTCCTATATAAGTACTCAATGACCACATGTGACGCACCCTAGTCCTATATAAGAACTCAATGACCCCATGTGACCCACCCTAGTAATATATAAGTACACAATAACCCCATGTGACCCCCCCATGTTTTATATAAGTACTCAATGACCCCATGTGACCCCCCTAGTCCTATATAAGAACTCAATGACCCCATGTGACCCACCCTAGTAATATATAAGTACTCAATGACCCAATGTGACGCAATCTAGTCCTATATAAGAACTTAATGACCCCATGTGACCCACCCTAGTAATATATAAGTACACAATGACCCATGTGACCCACCCTAGTCCTATATAAGTACAAAATGACCCCATGTGACCCACCCTAGTCCTATATAAGTACTCAATGACCCCATGTGACCCCCCCTAGTCATATATAAGTACTCAATGACCCCATGTGACCCACCCTAGTCCTATATAAGTACTCAATGACCCCATGTGACCCACCTTAGTCCTATATAAGTACTCAATGACCACACGTGACCCCCCCCATGTCCTATATAAGTACTCAATGACCCCATGTGACCCCCCTAGTACTATATAAGTACTCAATGACCCCATGTGACGCACCCTAGTCCTATATAAGAACTCAATGACCCCATGTGACCCACCCTAGTAATATATAAGTACTCAATGACCCCATGTGATCCACCCTAGTCCTATATAAGTACAAAATGACCCCATGTAACCCACCCTAGTCCTATATAAGTACTAAATGACCCCATGTGACCCCCCCTAGTCATATATAAGTACTCAATGACCTCATGTGACCCCCCCCTAGTCCTATATAAGTACTTAATGACCCCATGTGACCCCCCCATATCCTATATAAGTACTCAATGACCCCATGTGACCCACCTAGTACTATATAAGTACTCAATGACCCAATGTGACGCACCATAGTCCTATATAAGAACTCAATGACCCCATGTGACCCACCCTAGTAATATATAAGTACTCAATGACACCATGTGACCCACCCTAGTCCTATATAAGTACAAAATGAGCCCATGTGACCCACCCTAGTCCTATATAAGTACAAAATGACCCCATGTGACCCAACCTAGTCCTATATAAGTACTCAATGACCCCATGTGACCCACCCTAGTCCTATATAAGTACTCAATGACCCCAGTTCAGCCACCCTACTCCTATATAAGTAATCAATGACCCCATGTGACCCCCCCTAGTCCTATATAAGTAGTCAATGACCACATGTGACCCCCCCTAGTCCTATATAAGTACTTAATGACCCCATGTGACCCACCCTAGTCCTATATAAGTACTCAATGACCCCACGTGGCCCCCCCATGTCCTATATAAGTACTCAATGTCCCCATGTGACCCCCTAGTCCTATATAAGTACTCAATGACCCCATGTGACCCACCCTATTCCTATATAAGTACTCAATGACCACATGTGACCCCCCCTATTCCTATATAAGTACTTAATGACCCCATGTGACCCACCCTAGTCCTATATAAGTACTCAATGACCCAACGTGACCCCCCCATATCCTATATAAGTACTCAATGACCCCATGTGACGCACCCTAGTCCTATATAAGTACAAAATGACCCCATGTGACCCACCCTAGTCCTATATAAGTACTCAATGACCCCATGTGACCCCCCCTAGTCATATATAAGTACTCAATGACCCCATGTGACCCACCCTAGTCCTATATAAGTACTCAATGACCACATGTGACCCCCCCCCTAGTCCTATATAAGTACTTAATGACCCCATGTGACACCCCATGTCCTATATAAGTACTCAATGTCCCCATTTGACCCCCCCTAGTCATATATAAGTAATCAATGACCCCATGTGACCCACCCTAGTCCTATATAAGAACTCAATGACCCCATGTGACCCCCCCTAGTCCTATATAAGTACTCAATGACCCCATGTGACCCACCCTAGTCCTATATAAGTACTCAATGACCACACCTGACCCCTCCATGTCCTATATAAGTACTCAATGACCCCATGTGACCCACCCTATTCCTATATAAGTACTCAATGACCCCATGTGACCCACCCTATTCCTATATAAGTACTCAATGACCCCATGTGACCCACCCTAGTCCTATATAAGTACTCAATGACCCCACGTGGCCCCCCCATGTCATATATAAGTACTCAATGACCCCATGTGACCCTCCCTATTCCTATATAAGTACTCAATGACCCCATGTGACCCACCCTAGTCCTATATAAGTACTCAATGACCCCATGTGACCCCCCAAATCCTATACAAGTACTTAATGACCCCATGTGACCCCCCCTAGTCATATATAAGTACTCAATGACCCCATGTGACCCACCCTAGTCCTATATAAGTACTCAATGACCACATGTGACCCCGCCCTAGTCCTATATAAGTACAAAATGAGCCCATGTGACCCACCCTAGTCCTATATAAGTACTCAATGACCCCACGTGACCCCCACATGTCCTATATAAGTACTCAATGACCCCATGTGATCCACCCTAGTCCTATATAAGTACAAAATGACCCCATGTGACCCAACCTAGTCCTATATAAGTACTCAATGACCGCATGTGACCCACCCTAGTCCTATATAAGTACTCAATGACCCCAGTTCAGCCACCCTACTCCTATATAAGTAATCAATGACCCCATGTGACCCCCCCTAGTCCTATATAAGTACTCAATGACCACATGTGACCCCCCCTAGTCCTATATAAGTACTTAATGACCCCATGTGACCCACCCTAGTCCTATATAAGTACTCAATGACCCCACGTGACCCCCCCATGTCCTATATAAGTACTCAATGACCCCATGTGACCCCCTAGTCCTATATAAGTACTCAATGACCCCATGTGACCCACCCTATTCCTATATAAGTACTCAATGACCACATGTGACCCCCCCTATTCCTATATAAGTACTTAATGACCCCATGTGACCCACCCTAGTCCTATATAAGTACTCAATGACCCAACGTGACCCCCCATATCCTATATAAGTACTCAATGACCCCATGTGACGCACCCTAGTCCTATATAAGAACTCAATGACCCCATGTGACCCACCCTAGTAATATATAAGTAATCAATGACCCCATGTGACCCACCCTAGTCCTATATAAGTACAAAATGACCCCATGTGACCCACACTAGTCCTATATAAGTACTCAATGACCCCATGTGACCCCCCCTAGTCATATATAAGTACTCAATGACCCCATGTGACCCACCCTAGTCCTATATAAGTACTCAATGACCACATGTGACCCCCCCTCCCTAGTCCTATATAAGTACTTAATGACCCCATGTGACACCCCATGTCCTATATAAGTACTCAATGTCCCCATTTGACCCCCCCTAGTCATATATAAGTAATCAATGACCCCATGTGACCCACCCTAGTCCTATATAAGAACTCAATGACCCCATGTGACCCCCCCTAGTCCTATATAAGTACTCAATGACCCCATGTGACCCACCCTAGTCCTATATAAGTACTCAATGACCACACCTGACCCCTCCATGTCCTATATAAGTACTCAATGACCCCATGTGACCCACCCTATTCCTATATAAGTACTCAATGACCCCATGTGACCCACCCTATTCCTATATAAGTACTCAATGACCCCATGTGACCCACCCTAGTCCTATATAAGTACTCAATGACCCCACGTGACCCCCCCCATGTCATATATAAGTACTCAATGACCCCATGTGACCCACCCTATTCCTATATAAGTACTCAATGACCCCATGTGACCCACCCTAGTCCTATATAAGTACTCAATGACCCCATGTGACCCCCCTAGTCCTATACAAGTACTCAATGACCACATGTGACCCCGCCCTAGTCCTATATAAGTACTTAATGACCCCATGTGAACCCCCCATGTCCTATATAAGTACTCAATGAACCCATGTGACCCCCCTAGTACTATATAAGTACTCAATGACCACATGTGACGCACCCTAGTCCTATATAAGAACTCAATGACCCCATGTGACCCACCCTAGTAATATATAAGTACTCAATGACCCAATGTGACGCACCCTAGTCCTATATAAGAACTCAATGACCCCATGTGACCCACCCTAGTAATATATAAATACACAATAACCCCATGTGACCCACCCTAGTCCTATATAAGTACAAAATGACCCCATGTGACCCACCCTAGTCCTATATAAGTACTCAATGACACCATGTGACCACCCCTAGTCATATATAAGTACTCAATGACCCCATGTGACCCACCCTAGTCCTATATAAGTACTCAATGACCCCATGTGACCCACCCTAGTCTTATATAAGTACTCAATGACCCCACGTGACCCCCCCATGTCCTATATAAGTACTCAATGACCCCATGTGACCCCCCTAGTACAATATAAGTACTCAATGACCCCATGTGACGCACCCTAGTCCTATATAAGAACTCAATGACCCCATGTGACCCACCCTAGTAATATATAAGTACTCAATGACCCCATGTGATCCACCCTAGTCCTATATAAGTACAAAATGACCCCATGTAACCCACCCTAGTCCTATATAAGTACAAAATGACCCCATGTGACCCACCCTAGTAATATATAAGTACACAATGACCCATGTGACCCACCCTAGTCCTATATAAGTACAAAATGACCCCATGTGACCCACCCTAGTCCTATATAAGTACTCAATGACCCCATGTGACCCCCCCTAGTCATATATAAGTACTCAATGACCCCATGTGACCCACCCTAGTCCTATATAAGTACTCAATGACCCCATGTGACCCACCTTAGTCCTATATAAGTACTCAATGACCACACGTGACCCCCCCATGTCCTATATAAGTACTCAATGACCCCATGTGACCCCCCTAGTACAATATAAGTACTCAATGACCCCATGTGACGCACCCTAGTCCTATATAAGAACTCAATGACCCCATGTGACCCACCCTAGTAATATATAAGTACTCAATGACCCCATGTGATCCACCCTAGTCCTATATAAGTACAAAATGACCCCATGTAATCCACCCTAGTCCTATATAAGTACTAAATGACCCCATGTGACCCCCCCTAGTCATATATAAGTACTCAATGACCTCATGTGACCCCCCCCTAGTCCTATATAAGTACTTAATGACCCCATGTGACCCCCCCATATCCTATATAAGTACTCAATGACCCCATGTGACCCACCTAGTACTATATAAGTACTCAATGACCCAATGTGACGCACCATAGTCCTATATAAGAACTCAATGACCCCATGTGACCCACCCTAGTAATATATAAGTACTCAATGACACCATGTGACCCACCCTAGTCCTATATAAGTACAAAATGAGCCCATGTGACCCACCCTAGTTCTATATAAGTACTCAATGACCCCACGTGACCCCCACATGTCCTATATAAGTACTCAATGACCCCATGTGATCCACCCTAGTCCTATATAAGTACAAAATGACCCCATGTGACCCAACCTAGTCCTATATAAGTACTCAATGACCCCATGTGACCCACCCTAGTCCTATATAAGTACTCAATGACCCCAGTTCAGCCACCCTACTCCTATATAAGTAATCAATGACCCCATGTGACCCCCCCTAGTCCTATATAAGTAGTCAATGACCACATGTGACCCCCCCTAGTCCTATATAAGTACTTAATGACCCCATGTGACCCACCCTAGTCCTATATAAGTACTCAATGACCCCACGTGACCACCCCATGTCCTATATAAGTACTCAATGACCCCATGTGACCCCCTAGTCCTATATAAGTACTCAATGACCCCATGTGACCCACCCTATTCCTATATAAGTACTCAATGACCACATGTGACCCCCCCTATTCCTATATAAGTACTTAATGACCCCATGTGACCCACCCTAGTCCTATATAAGTACTCAATGACCCAACGTGACCCCCCCATATCCTATATAAGTACTCAATGACCCCATGTGACGCACCCTAGTCCTATATAAGAACTCAATGACCCCATGTGACCCACCCTAGTAATATATAAGTAATCAATGACCCCATGTGACCCACCCTAGTCCTATATAAGTACAAAATGACCCCATGTGACCCACCTTAGTCCTATATAAGTACTCAATGACCCCATGTGACCCCCCCTAGTCATATATAAGTACTCAATGACCCCATGTGACCCACCCTAGTCCTATATAAGTACTCAATGACCACATGTGACCCCCCCCCCCTAGTCCTATATAAGTACTTAATGACCCCATGTGACACCCCATGTCCTATATAAGTACTCAATGTCCCCATTTGACCCCCCCTAGTCATATATAAGTAATCAATGACCCCATGTGACCCACCCTAGTCCTATATAAGAACTCAATGACCCCATGTGACCCCCCCTAGTCCTATATAAGTACTCAATGACCCCATGTGACCCACCCTAGTCCTATATAAGTACTCAATGACCACACCTGACCCCTCCATGTCCTATATAAGTACTCAATGACCCCATGTGACCCACCCTATTCCTATATAAGTACTCAATGACCCCATGTGACCCACCCTATTCCTATATAAGTACTCAATGACCCCATGTGACCCACCCTAGTCCTATATAAGTACTCAATGACCCCACGTGACCCCCCCATGTCATATATAAGTACTCAATGACCCCATGTGACCCTCCCTATTCCTATATAAGTACTCAATGACCCCATGTGACCCACCCTAGTCCCATATAAGTACTCAATGACCCCATGTGACCCCCCTAATCCTATACAAGTACTTAATGACCCCATGTGACCCCCCCTAGTCATATATAAGTACTCAATGACCCCATGTGACTCACCCTAGTCCTATATAAGTACTCAATGACCACATGTGACCCCGCCCTAGTCCTATATAACTACAAAATGAGCCCATGTGACCCACCCTAGTCCTATATAAGTACTCAATGACCCCACGTGACCCCCACATGTCCTATATAAGTACTCAATGACCCCATGTGATCCACCCTAGTCCTATATAAGTACAAAATGACCCCATGTGACCCAACCTAGTCCTATATAAGTACTCAATGACCCCATGTGACCCACCCTAGTCCTATATAAGTACTCAATGACCACATGTGACCCCCCCTAGTCCTATATAAGTACTTAATGACCCCATGTGACCCACCCTAGTCCTATATAAGTACTCAATGACCACACGTGACCCCCCCATGTCCTATATAAGTACTCAATGACCCCATGTGACCCCCTAGTCCTATATAAGTACTCAATGACCCCATGTGACCGACCCTATTCCTATATAAGTACTCAATGACCACATGTGACCCCCCCTATTGCTGTATAAGTACTTAATGACCCCATGTGACCCACCCTAGTCCTATATAAGTACTCAATGACCCAACGTGACCCCCCCATATCCTATATAAGTACTCAATGACCCCATGTGACGCACCCTAGTCCTATATAAGAACTCAATGACCCCATGTGACCCACCCTAGTAATATATAAGTAATCAATGACCCCATGTGACCCACCCTAGTCCTATATAAGTACAAAATGACCCCATGTGACCCACCCTAGTCCTATATAAGTACTCAATGACCCCATGTGACCCCCCCTAGTCATATATAAGTACTCAATGACCCCATGTGACCCACCCTAGTCCTATATAAGTACTCAATGACCACATGTGACCCCCCCCCTAGTCCTATATAAGTACTTAATGACCCCATGTGACACCCCATGTCCTATATAAGTACTCAATGTCCCCATTTGACCCCCCCTAGTCATATATAAGTAATCAATGACCCCATGTGACCTACCCTAGTCCTATATAAGAACTCAATGACCCCATGTGACCCCCCCTAGTCCTATATAAGTACTCAATGACCCCATGTGACCCACCCTAGTCCTATATAAGTACTCAATGACCACACCTGACCCCTCCATGTCCTATATAAGTACTCAATGACCCCATGTGACCCACCCTATTCCTATATAAGTACTCAATGACCCCATGTGACCCACCCTATTCCTATATAAGTACTCAATGACCCCATGTGACCCACCCTAGTCCTATATAAGTACTCAATGACCCCACGTGACACCCCCCATGTCATATATAAGTACTCAATGACCCCATGTGACCCACCCTATTCCTATATAAGTACTCAATGACCCCATGTGACCCACCCTAGTCCTATATAAGTACTCAATGACCCCATGTGACCCCCCTAGTCCTATACAAGTACTTAATGACCCCATGTGACCCCCCCTAGTCATATATAAGTACTCAATGACCCCATGTGACCCACCCTAGTCCTATATAAGTACTCAATGACCACATGTGACCCCGCCCTAGTCCTATATAAGTACAAAATGAGCCCATGTGACCCACCCTAGTCCTATATAAGTACTCAATGACCCCACGTGACCCCCACATGTCCTATATAAGAACTCAATGACCCCATGTGACCCCCCCTAGTCCTATATAAGTACTCAATGACCCCATGTGACCCACCCTAGTCCTATATAACTACTCAATGACCACACCTGACCCCTCCATGTCCTATATAAGTACTCAATGACCCCATGTGACCCACCCTATTCCTATATAAGTACTCAATGACCCCATGTGACCCACCCTATTCCTATATAAGTACTCAATGACCCCATGTGACCCACCCTAGTCCTATATAAGTACTCAATGACCCCACGTGACCCCCCCCATGTCATATATAAGTACTCAATGACCCCATGTGACCCACCCTATTCCTATATAAGTACTCAATGACCCCATGTGACCCACCCTAGTCCTATATAAGTACTCAATGACCCCATGTGACCCCCCTAGTCCTATACAAGTACTTAATGACCCCATGTGACCCCCCCTAGTCATATATAAGTACTCAATGACCCCATGTGACCCACCCTAGTCCTATATAAGTACTCAATGACCACATGTGACCCCGCCCTAGTCCTATATAAGTACAAAATGAGCCCATGTGACCCACCCTAGTCCTATATAAGTACTCAATGACCCCACGTGACCCCCACATGTCCTATATAAGTACTCAATGACCCCATGTGATCCACCCTACTCCTATATAAGTACAAAATGACCCCATGTGACCCAACCTAGTCCTATATAAGTACTCAATGACCCCATGTGACCCACCCTAGTCCTATATAAGTACTCAATGACCCCAGTTCAGCCACCCTACTCCTATATAAGTAATCAATGACCCCATGTGACCCCCCCTAGTCCTATATAAGTACTCAATGACCACATGTGACCCCCCCTAGTCCTATATAAGTACTTAATGACCCCATGTGACCCACCCTAGTCCTATATAAGTACTCAATGACCCCACGTGACCCCCCCATGTCCTATATAAGTACTCAATGACCCCATGTGACCCCCTAGTCCTATATAAGTACTCAATGACCCCATGTGACCCACCCTATTCCTATATAAGTACTCAATGACCACATGTGACCCCCCCTATTCCTATATAAGTACTTAATGACCCCATGTGACCCACCCTAGTCCTATATAAGTACTCAATGACCCAACGTGACCCCCCCATATCCTATATAAGTACTCAATGACCCCATGTGACGCACCCTAGTCCTATATAAGAACTCAATGACCCCATGTGACCCACCCTAGTAATATATAAGTAATCAATGACCCCATGTGACCCACCCTAGTCCTATATAAGTACAAAATGACCCCATGTGACCCAACCTAGTCCTATATAAGTACTCAATGACCCCATGTGACCCACCCTAGTCCTATATAAGTACTCAATGACCCCAGTTCAGCCACCCTACTCCTATATAAGTAATCAATGACCCCATGTGACCCCCCCTAGTCCTATATAAGTACTCAATGACCACATGTGACCCCCCCTAGTCCTATATAAGTACTTAATGACCCCATGTGACCCACCCTAGTCCTATATAAGTACTCAATGACCCCACGTGACCCCCCCATGTCCTATATAAGTACTCAATGACCCCATGTGACCCCCTAGTCCTATATAAGTACTCAATGACCCCATGTGACCCACCCTATTCCTATATAAGTACTCAATGACCACATGTGACCCCCCCTATTCCTATATAAGTACTTAATGACCCCATGTGACCCACCCTAGTCCTATATAAGTACTCAATGACCCAACGTGACCCCCCCATATCCTATATAAGTACTCAATGACCCCATGTGACGCACCCTAGTCCTATATAAGAACTCAATGACCCCATGTGACCCACCCTAGTAATATATAAGTAATCAATGACCCCATGTGACCCACCCTAGTCCTATATAAGTACAAAATGACCCCATGTGACCCAACCTAGTCCTATATAAGTACTCAATGACCACATGTGACCCCCCCTAGTCCTATATAAGTACTTAATGACCCCATGTGACCCACCCTAGTCCTATATAAGTACTCAATGACCCCACGTGACCCCCCCATGTCCTATATAAGTACTCAATGACCCCATGTGACCCCCTAGTCCTATATAAGTACTCAATGACCCCATGTGACCCACCCTATTCCTATATAAGTACTCAATGACCACATGTGACCCCCCCTATTCCTATATAAGTACTTAATGACCCCATGTGACCCACCCTAGTCCTATATAAGTACTCAATGACCCAACGTGACCCCCCCATATCCTATATAAGTACTCAATGACCCCATGTGACGCACCCTAGTCCTATATAAGAACTCAATGACCCCATGTGACCCACCCTAGTAATATATAAGTAATCAATGACCCCACGTGACCCCCACATGTCCTATATAAGTACTCAATGACCCCATGTGATCCACCCTAGTCCTATATAAGTACAAAATGACCCCATGTGACCCAACCTAGTCCTATATAAGTACTCAATGACCCCATGTGACCCACCCTAGTCCTATATAAGTACTCAATGACCCCAGTTCAGCCACCCTACTCCTATATAAGTAATCAATGACCCCATGTGACCCCCCCTAGTCCTATATAAGTAGTCAATGACCACATGTGACCCCCCCTAGTCCTATATAAGTACTTAATGACCCCATGTGACCCACCCTAGTCCTATATAAGTACTCAATGACCCCACGTGACCACCCCATGTCCTATATAAGTACTCAATGACCCCATGTGACCCCCTAGTCCTATATAAGTACTCAATGACCCCATGTGACCCACCCTATTCCTATATAAGTACTCAATGACCACATGTGACCCCCCCTATTCCTATATAAGTACTTAATGACCCCATGTGACCCACCCTAGTCCTATATAAGTACTCAATGACCCAACGTGACCCCCCCATATCCTATATAAGTACTCAATGACCCCATGTGACGCACCCTAGTCCTATATAAGAACTCAATGACCCCATGTGACCCACCCTAGTAATATATAAGTAATCAATGACCCCATGTGACCCACCCTAGTCCTATATAAGTACAAAATGACCCCATGTGACCCACCTTAGTCCTATATAAGTACTCAATGACCCCATGTGACCCCCCCTAGTCATATATAAGTACTCAATGACCCCATGTGACCCACCCTAGTCCTATATAAGTACTCAATGACCACATGTGACCCCCCCCCCTAGTCCTATATAAGTACTTAATGACCCCATGTGACACCCCATGTCCTATATAAGTACTCAATGTCCCCATTTGACCCCCCCTAGTCATATATAAGTAATCAATGACCCCATGTGACCCACCCTAGTCCTATATAAGAACTCAATGACCCCATGTGACCCCCCCTAGTCCTATATAAGTACTCAATGACCCCATGTGACCCACCCTAGTCCTATATAAGTACTCAATGACCACACCTGACCCCTCCATGTCCTATATAAGTACTCAATGACCCCATGTGACCCACCCTATTCCTATATAAGTACTCAATGACCCCATGTGACCCACCCTATTCCTATATAAGTACTCAATGACCCCATGTGACCCACCCTAGTCCTATATAAGTACTCAATGACCCCACGTGACCCCCCCATGTCATATATAAGTACTCAATGACCCCATGTGACCCTCCCTATTCCTATATAAGTACTCAATGACCCCATGTGACCCACCCTAGTCCCATATAAGTACTCAATGACCCCATGTGACCCCCCTAATCCTATACAAGTACTTAATGACCCCATGTGACCCCCCCTAGTCATATATAAGTACTCAATGACCCCATGTGACTCACCCTAGTCCTATATAAGTACTCAATGACCACATGTGACCCCGCCCTAGTCCTATATAACTACAAAATGAGCCCATGTGACCCACCCTAGTCCTATATAAGTACTCAATGACCCCACGTGACCCCCACATGTCCTATATAAGTACTCAATGACCCCATGTGATCCACCCTAGTCCTATATAAGTACAAAATGACCCCATGTGACCCAACCTAGTCCTATATAAGTACTCAATGACCCCATGTGACCCACCCTAGTCCTATATAAGTACTCAATGACCACATGTGACCCCCCCTAGTCCTATATAAGTACTTAATGACCCCATGTGACCCACCCTAGTCCTATATAAGTACTCAATGACCACACGTGACCCCCCCATGTCCTATATAAGTACTCAATGACCCCATGTGACCCCCTAGTCCTATATAAGTACTCAATGACCCCATGTGACCGACCCTATTCCTATATAAGTACTCAATGACCACATGTGACCCCCCCTATTGCTGTATAAGTACTTAATGACCCCATGTGACCCACCCTAGTCCTATATAAGTACTCAATGACCCAACGTGACCCCCCCATATCCTATATAAGTACTCAATGACCCCATGTGACGCACCCTAGTCCTATATAAGAACTCAATGACCCCATGTGACCCACCCTAGTAATATATAAGTAATCAATGACCCCATGTGACCCACCCTAGTCCTATATAAGTACAAAATGACCCCATGTGACCCACCCTAGTCCTATATAAGTACTCAATGACCCCATGTGACCCCCCCTAGTCATATATAAGTACTCAATGACCCCATGTGACCCACCCTAGTCCTATATAAGTACTCAATGACCACATGTGACCCCCCCCCTAGTCCTATATAAGTACTTAATGACCCCATGTGACACCCCATGTCCTATATAAGTACTCAATGTCCCCATTTGACCCCCCCTAGTCATATATAAGTAATCAATGACCCCATGTGACCTACCCTAGTCCTATATAAGAACTCAATGACCCCATGTGACCCCCCCTAGTCCTATATAAGTACTCAATGACCCCATGTGACCCACCCTAGTCCTATATAAGTACTCAATGACCACACCTGACCCCTCCATGTCCTATATAAGTACTCAATGACCCCATGTGACCCACCCTATTCCTATATAAGTACTCAATGACCCCATGTGACCCACCCTATTCCTATATAAGTACTCAATGACCCCATGTGACCCACCCTAGTCCTATATAAGTACTCAATGACCCCACGTGACACCCCCCATGTCATATATAAGTACTCAATGACCCCATGTGACCCACCCTATTCCTATATAAGTACTCAATGACCCCATGTGACCCACCCTAGTCCTATATAAGTACTCAATGACCCCATGTGACCCCCCTAGTCCTATACAAGTACTTAATGACCCCATGTGACCCCCCCTAGTCATATATAAGTACTCAATGACCCCATGTGACCCACCCTAGTCCTATATAAGTACTCAATGACCACATGTGACCCCGCCCTAGTCCTATATAAGTACAAAATGAGCCCATGTGACCCACCCTAGTCCTATATAAGTACTCAATGACCCCACGTGACCCCCACATGTCCTATATAAGAACTCAATGACCCCATGTGACCCCCCCTAGTCCTATATAAGTACTCAATGACCCCATGTGACCCACCCTAGTCCTATATAACTACTCAATGACCACACCTGACCCCTCCATGTCCTATATAAGTACTCAATGACCCCATGTGACCCACCCTATTCCTATATAAGTACTCAATGACCCCATGTGACCCACCCTATTCCTATATAAGTACTCAATGACCCCATGTGACCCACCCTAGTCCTATATAAGTACTCAATGACCCCACGTGACCCCCCCCATGTCATATATAAGTACTCAATGACCCCATGTGACCCACCCTATTCCTATATAAGTACTCAATGACCCCATGTGACCCACCCTAGTCCTATATAAGTACTCAATGACCCCATGTGACCCCCCTAGTCCTATACAAGTACTTAATGACCCCATGTGACCCCCCCTAGTCATATATAAGTACTCAATGACCCCATGTGACCCACCCTAGTCCTATATAAGTACTCAATGACCACATGTGACCCCGCCCTAGTCCTATATAAGTACAAAATGAGCCCATGTGACCCACCCTAGTCCTATATAAGTACTCAATGACCCCACGTGACCCCCACATGTCCTATATAAGTACTCAATGACCCCATGTGATCCACCCTACTCCTATATAAGTACAAAATGACCCCATGTGACCCAACCTAGTCCTATATAAGTACTCAATGACCCCATGTGACCCACCCTAGTCCTATATAAGTACTCAATGACCCCAGTTCAGCCACCCTACTCCTATATAAGTAATCAATGACCCCATGTGACCCCCCCTAGTCCTATATAAGTACTCAATGACCACATGTGACCCCCCCTAGTCCTATATAAGTACTTAATGACCCCATGTGACCCACCCTAGTCCTATATAAGTACTCAATGACCCCACGTGACCCCCCCATGTCCTATATAAGTACTCAATGACCCCATGTGACCCCCTAGTCCTATATAAGTACTCAATGACCCCATGTGACCCACCCTATTCGTATATAAGTACTCAATGACCACATGTGACCCCCCCTATTCCTATATAAGTACTTAATGACCCCATGTGACCCACCCTAGTCCTATATAAGTACTCAATGACCCAACGTGACCCCCCCATATCCTATATAAGTACTCAATGACCCCATGTGACGCACCCTAGTCCTATATAAGAACTCAATGACCCCATGTGACCCACCCTAGTAATATATAAGTAATCAATGACCCCATGTGACCCACCCTAGTCCTATATAAGTACAAAATGACCCCATGTGACCCACCCTAGTCCTATATAAGTACTCAATGACCCTATGTGACCCCCCCTAGTCATATATAAGTACACAATGACCCCATGTGACCTACCCTAGTCCTATATAAGTACTCAATGACCACATGTGACCTTCCCCCTAGTCCTATATAAGTACTTAATGACCCCATGTGACACCCCATGTCCTATATAAGTACTCAATGTCCCCATTTGACCCCCCCTAGTCATATATAAGTAATCAATGACCCCATGTGACCCACTCTAGTCCTATATAAGAACTCAATGACCCCATGTGACCCCCCCTAGTCCTATATAAGTACTCAATGACCCCATGTGACCCACCCTAGTCCTATATAAGTACTCAATGACCACACCTGACCCCTCCATGTCCTATATAAGTACTCAATGACCCCATGTGACCCACCCTATTCCTATATAAGTACTCAATGACCCCATGTGACCCACCCTATTCCTATATAAGTACTCAATGACCCCATGTGACCCACCCTAGTCCTATATAAGTACTCAATGACCCCACGTGACCCCCCCCCATGTCATATATAAGTACTCAATGACCCCATGTGACCCACCCTATTCCTATATAAGTACTCAATGACCCCATGTGACCCACCCTAGTCCTATATAAGTACTCAATGACCCCATGTGACCCCCCTAGTCGTATACAAGTACTTAATGACCCCATGTGACCCCCCCTAGTCATATATAAGTACTCAATGACCCCATGTGACCCACCCTAGTCCTATATAAGTACTCAATGACCACATGTGACCCCGCCCTAGTCCTATATAAGTACTTAATGACCCCTTGTGAACCCCCCATGTCCTATATAAGTACTCAATGAACCCATGTGACCCCCCTAGTAATATATAAGTACAAAATGACCCCATGTGACCCACCCTAGTCCTATATAAGTACTCAATGACACCATGTGACCACCCCTAGTCATATATAAGTACTCAATGACCCCATGTGACCCACCCTAGTCCTATATAAGTACTCAATGACCCCATGTGACCCACCCTAGTCTTATATAAGTACTCAATGACCCCACGTGACCCCCCCATGTCCTATATAAGTACTCAATGACCCCATGTGACCCCCCTAGTACTATATAAGTACTCAATGACCCCATATGACGCACCCTAGTACTATATAAGAACTCAATGACCCCATGTGACCCACCCTAGTAATATATAAGTACTCAATGACCCCATGTGACCCACCCTAGTCCTATATAAGTACAAAATGACCCCATGTGACCCACCCTAGTCCTATATAAGTACTCAATGGCCCCATGTGACCCTCCCTAGTCATATATAAGTACTCGATGACCCCATGTTACCCACCCTAGTCCTATATAAGTACTCAATGACCACATGTGACCCACCCTAGTAATATATAAGTACACAATGACCCATGTGACCCACCCTAGTCCTATATAAGTACAAAATGACCCCATGTGACCCACCCTAGTCCTATATAAGTACTCAATGACCCCATGTGACCCCCTAGTCCTATATAAGTACTCAATGACCCCATGTGACCCACCCTATTCCTATATAAGTACTCAATGACCCCATGTGACCCCCCTAGTCCTATATAAGTACTCAATGACCCCATCGACCCACCCTATTCCTATATAAGTACTCAATGACCCCATGTGACCCACCCTAGTCCTATATAAGTACTCAATGACCCCATGTGACCCCCCTAGTCCTATAAAAGTACTTAATGACCCCATGTGACCCCCCCTAGTCATATATAAGTACTCAATGACCCCATGTGACCCACCCTAGTCCTATATAAGTACTCAATGACCACATGTGACCCCCCCTAGTCCTACATAAGTACTTAATG
Source organism: Prorops nasuta (assembly GCF_024137725.1). Lineage (NCBI taxonomy): Eukaryota > Metazoa > Arthropoda > Insecta > Hymenoptera > Bethylidae > Prorops > Prorops nasuta. The sequence goes on from NW_027116837.1 coordinate 1,994,077, forward strand.
ACCCCATGTGAACCCCCCATGTCCTATATAAGTACTCAATGAACCCATGTGACCCCCCTAGTACTATATAAGTACTCAATGACCCCATGTGACGCACCCTAGTCCTATATAAGAACTCAATGACCCCATATGACCCACCCTAGTAATATATAAGAACTCAATGACCCAATGTGACGCACCCTAGTCCTATATAAGAACTCAATGACCCCATGTGACCTACCCTAGTAATATATAAGTACACCATGACCCATGTGACCCACCCTAGTCCTATATATGTACTCAATGACCCCATGTGACCACCTAGTCCTATATAAGTACTCAATGACCCCATGTGACCCACCCTATTCCTATATAAGTACTCAATGATCACCTGTGAACCCCCCCCTATTCCTATATAAGTACTTAATGACCCCATGTGACCAACCCTAGTCCTATATAAGTACTCAATGACCCCACGTGACCCCCCCATATCCTATATAAGTACTCAATGACCCCATGTAACCCCCCTAGTACTATATAAGTACTCAATAACCACATTTGACGCACCCTAGTCCTATATAAGAACTCAATGACCCCATGTGACCCACCCTAGTAATATATAAGTAATCATTGACCCCATGTGACCCCCCTAGTCCTATATAAGTACTCAATGACCCCATCGACCCACCCTATTCCTATATTAGTACTCAATGACCCCATGTGACCCACCCTAGTCCTATATAAGTACTCAATGACCACACGTGACCCCTCCATGTCCTGTATAAGTACTCAATGACCCCATGTGACCCAACCTATTCCTATATAAGTACTCAATGGCCCCATGTGACCCACCCTATTCCTATATAAGTACTCAATGACCCCATGTGACCCAACCTAGTCCTATATAAGTACTCAATGACCCCACGTGACCCCCCCATGTCCTATATAAGTACTCAATGACCCCATGTGACCCACCCTATTCCTATATAAGTACTCAATGACCCCATGTGACCCCCCCTAGTCATATATAAGTACTCAATGACCCCATGTGACCCCCCTAGTCCTATATAAGTACTCAATGATCCCATCGACCCACCCTATTCCTATATAAGTACTCAATGACCCCATGTGACCCACCCTAGTCCTATATAAGTACTCAATGACCCCATGTGACCCCCCTAGTCCTATACAAGTACTTAATGACACCATGTGACCCCCCCTAGTCATATATAAGTACTCAATGACCCCATGTGACCCACCCTAGTCCTATATAAGTACTCAATGACCACATGTGACCCCCCCCCTAGTCCTATATATGTACTTAATGACCCCACGTGACCCCCCCCATGTCCTATATAAGTACTCAATGAACCCATGTGACCCCCCTAGTACTATATAAGTACTCAATGACCCCATTTGACGCACCCTAGTCCTATATAAGAACTCAATGACCCCATGTGACCCACCCTAGTAATATATAAGTACTCAATGACCCAATGTGACGCAATCTAGTCCTATATAAGAACTTAATGACCCCATGTGACCCACCCTAGTAATATATAAGTACACAATGACCCATGTGACCCACCCTAGTCCTATATAAGTACAAAATGACCCCATGTGACCCACCCTAGTCCTATATAAGTACTCAATGACCCCATGTGACCCCCCCTAGTCATATATAAGTACTCAATGACCCCATGTGACCCACCCTAGTCCTATATAAGTACTCAATGACCCCATGTGACCCACCTTAGTCCTATATAAGTACTCAATGACAACACGTGACCCCCCATGTCCTATATAAGTACTCAATGACCCCATGTGACCCCCCTAGTACTATATAAGTACTCAATGACCCCATGTGACGCACCCTAGTCATATATAAGAACTCAATGACCCCATGTGACCCACCCTAGTAATATATAAGTACTCAATGACCCCATGTGACCCACCCTTGTCCTATATAAGTACAAAATGACCCCATGTGACCCACCCTAGTAATATATAAGTAATCATTGACCCCATGTGACCCCCCTAGTCCTATATAAGTACTCAATGACCCCATCGACCCACCCTATTCCTATATAAGTACTCAATGACCCCATGTGACCCACCCTAGTCCTATATAAGTACTCAATGACCACACGTGACCCCTCCATGTCCTGTATAAGTACTCAATGACCCCATGAGACCCAACCTATTCCTATATAAGTACTCAATGGCCCCATGTGACCCACCCTATTCCTATATAAGTACTCAATGACCCCATGTGACCCCCCTAGTCCTATACAAGTACTTAATGACACCATGTGACCCCCCCTAGTCATATATAAGTACTCAATGACCCCATGTGACCCACCCTAGTCCTATATAAGTACTCAATGACCACATGTGACCCCCCCCCCTAGTCCTATATATGTACTTAATGACCCCACGTGACCCCCCCCATGTCCTATATAAGTACTCAATGAACCCATGTGACCCCCCTAGTACTATATAAGTACTCAACGACCCCATGTGACCCCCCCTAGTCATATATAAGTACTCAATGACCCCATGTGACCCACCCTAGTCCTATATAAGTACTCAATGACCCCATGTGACCCACCTTAGTCCTATATAAGTACTCAATGACAACACGTGACCCCCCATGTCCTATATAAGTACTCAATGACCCCATGTGACCCCCCTAGTACTATATAAGTACTCAATGACCCCATGTGACGCACCCTAGTCCTATATAAGAACTCAATGACCCCATGTGACCCACCCTAGTAATATATAAGTACTCAATGACCCCATGTGACCCACCCTTGTCCTATATAAGTACAAAATGACCCCATGTGACCCACCCTAGTAATATATAAGTAATCATTGACCCCATGTGACCCCCCTAGTCCTATATAAGTACTCAATGACCCCATCGACCCACCCTATTCCTATATAAGTACTCAATGACCCCATGTGACCCACCCCAGTCCTATATAAGTACTCAATGACCACACGTGACCCCTCCATGTCCTGTATAAGTACTCAATGACCCCATGTGACCCAACCTATTCCTATATAAGTACTCAATGGCCCCATGTGACCCACCCTATTCCTATATAAGTACTCAATGACCCCATGTGACCCAACCTAGTCCTATATAAGTACTCAATGACCCCACGTGACCCCCCCATGTCCTATATAAGTACTCAATGACCCCATGTGACCCACCCTATTCCTATATAAGTACTCAATGACCCCATGTGACCCCCCCTAGTCATATATAAGTACTCAATGACCCCATGTGACCCCCCTAGTCCTATATAAGTACTCAATGATCCCATCGACCCACCCTATTCCTATATAAGTACTCAATGACCCCATGTGACCCACCCTAGTCCTATATAAGTACTCAATGACCCCATGTGACCCCCCTAGTCCTATACAAGTACTTAATGACACCATGTGACCCCCCCTAGTCATATATAAGTACTCAATGACCCCATGTGACCCACCCTAGTCCTATATAAGTACTCAATGACCACATGTGACCCCCCCCCCTAGTCCTATATATGTACTTAATGACCCCACGTGACCCCCCCCATGTCCTATATAAGTACTCAATGAACCCATGTGACCCCCCTAGTACTATATAAGTACTCAATGACCCCATGTGACGCACCCTAGTCCTATATAAGAACTCAATGACCCCATGTGACCCACCCTAGTAATATATAAGTACTCAATGACCCAATGTGACGCAATCTAGTCCTATATAAGAACTTAATGACCCCATGTGACCCACCCTAGTAATATATAAGTACACAATGACCCATGTGACCCACCCTAGTCCTATATAAGTACAAAATGACCCCATGTGACCCACCCTAGTCCTATATAAGTACTCAATGACCCCATGTGACCCCCCCTAGTCATATATAAGTACTCAATGACCCCATGTGACCCACCCTAGTCCTATATAAGTACTCAATGACCCCATGTGACCCACCTTAGTCCTATATAAGTACTCAATGACAACACGTGACCCCCCATGTCCTATATAAGTACTCAATGACCCCATGTGACCCCCCTAGTACTATATAAGTACTCAATGACCCCATGTGACGCACCCTAGTCCTATATAAGAACTCAATGACCCCATGTGACCCACCCTAGTAATATATAAGTACTCAATGACCCCATGTGACCCACCCTTGTCCTATATAAGTACAAAATGACCCCATGTAACCCACCCTAGTCCTATATAAGTACTAAATGACCCCATGTGACCCCCCCTAGTCATATATAAGTACTCAATGACCTCATGTGACCCACCCTAGTCCTATATAAGTACTCAATGACCCCATGTGACCCCCCCTAGTCCTATATAAGTACTCAATGACCCCATGTGACCCCCCCTAGTCATGTATAAGTACTCAATGACCCCATGTGACCCACCCTAGTCGTATATAAGTACTCAATGACCATATGTGACCCCCCCTAGTCCTATATAAGTACTTAATGACCCCATGTGACCCCCCCATATCCTATATAAGTACTCAATGACCCCATGTGACCCCCCCTAGTCCTACATAAGTACAAAATGAGCCCATGTGACCCACCCTAGTCTTATATAAGTACTCAATGACCCCACGTGACCCCCACATGTCCTATATAAGTACTCAATGACCCCATGTGATCCACCCTAGTCCTATATAAGTACAAAATGACCCCATGTGACCCAACCTAGTCCTATATAAGTACTCAATGACCCCATGTGACCCACCCTAGTCCTATATAAGTACTCAATGACCCCATGTGACCCCCCCTAGTCCTACATAAGTACTCAATGACCCCAGGTCAGCCACCCTACTCCTATATAAGTAATCAATGACCCCATGTGACCCACCCTAGTCCTATATAAGTACAAAATGACCCCATGTGACCCACCCTAGTCCTATATAAGTACTCAATGACCCCACGTGACCCCCACATGTCCTATATAAGTACTCAATGACCACACGTGACCCCTCCATGTCCTATATAAGTACTCAATGACCCCATGTGACCCACCCTATTCCTATATAAGTACTCAATGACCCCATGTGACCCACCCTAGTCCTATATAAGTACTCAATGACCCCATGTGACCCACCCTAGTCCTATATAAGTACTCAATGACCACACGTGACCCCTCCATGTCCTATATAAGTACTCAATGACCCCATGTGACCCACCCTATTCCTATATAAGTACTCAATGACCCCATGTGACCCACCCTATTCCTATATAAGTACTCAATGACCCCATGTGACCCACCCTAGTCCTATATAAGTACTCAATGACCCCACGTGACCCCCCCCATGTCATATATAAGTACTCAATGACCCCATGTGACCCACCCTATTCCTATATAAGTACTCAATGACCCCATGTGACCCACCCTAGTCCTATATAAGTACTCAATGACCCCATGTGACCCCCCTAGTCCTATACAAGTACTTAATGACCCCATGTGACCCCCCCTAGTCATATATAAGTACTCAATGACCCCATGTGACCCACCTTAGTCCTATATAAGTACTCAATGACCACATGTGACCCCGCCCTAGTCCTATATAAGTACTTAATGACCCCATGTGAACCCCACATGTCCTATATAAGTACTCAATGAACCCATGTGACCCCCCTAGTACTATATAAGTACTCAATGACCCCATGTGACGCATCCTAGTCCTATATAAGAACTCAATGACCCCATGTGACCCACCCTAGTAATATAAAAGTACTCAATGACCCAATGTGACGCGCCCTAGTCCTATATAAGAACTCAATGACCCCATGTGACCCACCCTAGTAATATATAAGTACACAATAACCCCATGTGACCCACCCTAGTCCTATATAAGTACAAAATGACCCCATGTGACCCACCCTAGTCCTATATAAGTACTCAATGACACCATGTGACCACCCCTAGTCATATATAAGTACTCAATGACCCCATGTGACCCACCCTAGTCCTATATAAGTACTCAATGACCCCATGTGACCCACCCTAGTCTTATATAAGTACTCAATGACCCCACGTGACCCCCCCATGTCCTATATAAGTACTCAATGACCCCATGTGACCCCCCTAGTACTATATAAGTACTCAATGACCCCATGTGACGCACCCTAGTCCTATATAAGAACTCAATGACCCCATGTGACCCACCCTAGTAATATATAAGTACTCAATGACCCCATGTGACCCACCCTAGTCCTATATAAGTACAAAATGACCCCATGTGACCCACCCTAGTCCTATATAAGTACTCAATGGCCCCATGTGACCCCCCCTAGTCATATATAAGTACTCGATGACCCCATGTTACCCACCCTATTCCTATATAAGTACTCAATGACCCCATGTGACCCCCCTAGTCCTATATAAGTACTCAATGACCCCATCGACCCACCCTATTTTTATATAAGTACTCAATGACCCCATGTGACCCACCCTAGTCCTATATAAGTACTCAATGACCCCATGTGACCCCCCTAGTCCTACACAAGTACTTAATGACCCCATGTGACCCCCCCTAGTCATATATAAGTACTCAATGACCCCATGTGACCCACCCTATTCCTATATAAGTACTCAATGACCCCATGTGACCCCCCTAGTCCTATATAAGTACTCAATGACCCCATCGACCCACCCTATTTTTATATAAGTACTCAATGGCCCCATGTGACCCTCCCTAGTCATATATAAGTACTCGATGACCCCATGTTACCCACCCTAGTCCTATATAAGTACTCAATGACCACATGTGACCCACCCTAGTAATATATAAGTACACAATGACCCATGTGACCCACCCTAGTCCTATATAAGTACAAAATGACCCCATGTGACCCACCCTAGTCCTATATAAGTACTCAATGACCCCATGTGACCCCCTAGTCCTATATAAGTACTCAATGACCCCATGTGACCCACCCTATTCCTATATAAGTACTCAATGACCCCATGTGACCCCCCTAGTCCTATATAAGTACTCAATGACCCCATCGACCCACCCTATTCCTATATAAGTACTCAATGACCCCATGTGACCCACCCTAGTCCTATATAAGTACTCAATGACCCCATGTGACCCCCCTAGTCCTATAAAAGTACTTAATGACCCCATGTGACCCCCCCTAGTCATATATAAGTACTCAATGACCCCATGTGACCCACCCTAGTCCTATATAAGTACTCAATGACCACATGTGACCCCCCCTAGTCCTATATAAGTACTTAATGACCCCATGTGAACCCCCCATGTCCTATATAAGTACTCAATGAACCCATGTGACCCCCCTAGTACTATATAAGTACTCAATGACCCCATGTGACGCACCCTAGTCCTATATAAGAACTCAATGACCCCATATGACCCACCCTAGTAATATATAAGAACTCAATGACCCAATGTGACGCACCCTAGTCCTATATAAGAACTCAATGACCCCATGTGACCTACCCTAGTAATATATAAGTACACCATGACCCATGTGACCCACCCTAGTCCTATATATGTACTCAATGACCCCATGTGACCACCTAGTCCTATATAAGTACTCAATGACCCCATGTGACCCACCCTATTCCTATATAAGTACTCAATGATCACCTGTGAACCCCCCCCTATTCCTATATAAGTACTTAATGACCCCATGTGACCAACCCTAGTCCTATATAAGTACTCAATGACCCCACGTGACCCCCCCATATCCTATATAAGTACTCAATGACCCCATGTAACCCCCCTAGTACTATATAAGTACTCAATAACCACATTTGACGCACCCTAGTCCTATATAAGAACTCAATGACCCCATGTGACCCACCCTAGTAATATATAAGTAATCATTGACCCCATGTGACCCCCCTAGTCCTATATAAGTACTCAATGACCCCATCGACCCACCCTATTCCTATATTAGTACTCAATGACCCCATGTGACCCACCCTAGTCCTATATAAGTACTCAATGACCACACGTGACCCCTCCATGTCCTGTATAAGTACTCAATGACCCCATGTGACCCAACCTATTCCTATATAAGTACTCAATGGCCCCATGTGACCCACCCTATTCCTATATAAGTACTCAATGACCCCATGTGACCCAACCTAGTCCTATATAAGTACTCAATGACCCCACGTGACCCCCCCATGTCCTATATAAGTACTCAATGACCCCATGTGACCCACCCTATTCCTATATAAGTACTCAATGACCCCATGTGACCCCCCCTAGTCATATATAAGTACTCAATGACCCCATGTGACCCCCCTAGTCCTATATAAGTACTCAATGATCCCATCGACCCACCCTATTCCTATATAAGTACTCAATGACCCCATGTGACCCACCCTAGTCCTATATAAGTACTCAATGACCCCATGTGACCCCCCTAGTCCTATACAAGTACTTAATGACACCATGTGACCCCCCCTAGTCATATATAAGTACTCAATGACCCCATGTGACCCACCCTAGTCCTATATAAGTACTCAATGACCACATGTGACCCCCCCCCTAGTCCTATATATGTACTTAATGACCCCACGTGACCCCCCCCATGTCCTATATAAGTACTCAATGAACCCATGTGACCCCCCTAGTACTATATAAGTACTCAATGACCCCATTTGACGCACCCTAGTCCTATATAAGAACTCAATGACCCCATGTGACCCACCCTAGTAATATATAAGTACTCAATGACCCAATGTGACGCAATCTAGTCCTATATAAGAACTTAATGACCCCATGTGACCCACCCTAGTAATATATAAGTACACAATGACCCATGTGACCCACCCTAGTCCTATATAAGTACAAAATGACCCCATGTGACCCACCCTAGTCCTATATAAGTACTCAATGACCCCATGTGACCCCCCCTAGTCATATATAAGTACTCAATGACCCCATGTGACCCACCCTAGTCCTATATAAGTACTCAATGACCCCATGTGACCCACCTTAGTCCTATATAAGTACTCAATGACAACACGTGACCCCCCATGTCCTATATAAGTACTCAATGACCCCATGTGACCCCCCTAGTACTATATAAGTACTCAATGACCCCATGTGACGCACCCTAGTCATATATAAGAACTCAATGACCCCATGTGACCCACCCTAGTAATATATAAGTACTCAATGACCCCATGTGACCCACCCTTGTCCTATATAAGTACAAAATGACCCCATGTGACCCACCCTAGTAATATATAAGTAATCATTGACCCCATGTGACCCCCCTAGTCCTATATAAGTACTCAATGACCCCATCGACCCACCCTATTCCTATATAAGTACTCAATGACCCCATGTGACCCACCCTAGTCCTATATAAGTACTCAATGACCACACGTGACCCCTCCATGTCCTGTATAAGTACTCAATGACCCCATGAGACCCAACCTATTCCTATATAAGTACTCAATGGCCCCATGTGACCCACCCTATTCCTATATAAGTACTCAATGACCCCATGTGACCCCCCTAGCCCTATACAAGTACTTAATGACACCATGTGACCCCCCCTAGTCATATATAAGTACTCAATGACCCCATGTGACCCACCCTAGTCCTATATAAGTACTCAATGACCACATGTGACCCCCCCCCTAGTCCTATATATGTACTTAATGACCCCACGTGACCCCCCCCATGTCCTATATAAGTACTCAATGAACCCATGTGACCCCCCTAGTACTATATAAGTACTCAACGACCCCATGTGACCCCCCCTAGTCATATATAAGTACTCAATGACCCCATGTGACCCACCCTAGTCCTATATAAGTACTCAATGACCCCATGTGACCCACCTTAGTCCTATATAAGTACTCAATGACAACACGTGACCCCCCATGTCCTATATAAGTACTCAATGACCCCATGTGACCCCCCTAGTACTATATAAGTACTCAATGACCCCATGTGACGCACCCTAGTCCTATATAAGAACTCAATGACCCCATGTGACCCACCCTAGTAATATATAAGTACTCAATGACCCCATGTGACCCACCCTTGTCCTATATAAGTACAAAATGACCCCATGTGACCCACCCTAGTAATATATAAGTAATCATTGACCCCATGTGACCCCCCTAGTCCTATATAAGTACTCAATGACCCCATCGACCCACCCTATTCCTATATAAGTACTCAATGACCCCATGTGACCCACCCCAGTCCTATATAAGTACTCAATGACCACACGTGACCCCTCCATGTCCTGTATAAGTACTCAATGACCCCATGTGACCCAACCTATTCCTATATAAGTACTCAATGGCCCCATGTGACCCACCCTATTCCTATATAAGTACTCAATGACCCCATGTGACCCAACCTAGTCCTATATAAGTACTCAATGACCCCACGTGACCCCCCCATGTCCTATATAAGTACTCAATGACCCCATGTGACCCACCCTATTCCTATATAAGTACTCAATGACCCCATGTGACCCCCCCTAGTCATATATAAGTACTCAATGACCCCATGTGACCCCCCTAGTCCTATATAAGTACTCAATGATCCCATCGACCCACCCTATTCCTATATAAGTACTCAATGACCCCATGTGACCCACCCTAGTCCTATATAAGTACTCAATGACCCCATGTGACCCCCCTAGTCCTATACAAGTACTTAATGACACCATGTGACCCCCCCTAGTCATATATAAGTACTCAATGACCCCATGTGACCCACCCTAGTCCTATATAAGTACTCAATGACCACATGTGACCCCCCCCCCTAGTCCTATATATGTACTTAATGACCCCACGTGACCCCCCCCATGTCCTATATAAGTACTCAATGAACCCATGTGACCCCCCTAGTACTATATAAGTACTCAATGACCCCATGTGACGCACCCTAGTCCTATATAAGAACTCAATGACCCCATGTGACCCACCCTAGTAATATATAAGTACTCAATGACCCAATGTGACGCAATCTAGTCCTATATAAGAACTTAATGACCCCATGTGACCCACCCTAGTAATATATAAGTACACAATGACCCATGTGACCCACCCTAGTCCTATATAAGTACAAAATGACCCCATGTGACCCACCCTAGTCCTATATAAGTACTCAATGACCCCATGTGACCCCCCCTAGTCATATATAAGTACTCAATGACCCCATGTGACCCACCCTAGTCCTATATAAGTACTCAATGACCCCATGTGACCCACCTTAGTCCTATATAAGTACTCAATGACAACACGTGACCCCCCATGTCCTATATAAGTACTCAATGACCCCATGTGACCCCCCTAGTACTATATAAGTACTCAATGACCCCATGTGACGCACCCTAGTCCTATATAAGAACTCAATGACCCCATGTGACCCACCCTAGTAATATATAAGTACTCAATGACCCCATGTGACCCACCCTTGTCCTATATAAGTACAAAATGACCCCATGTAACCCACCCTAGTCCTATATAAGTACTAAATGACCCCATGTGACCCCCCCTAGTCATATATAAGTACTCAATGACCTCATGTGACCCACCCTAGTCCTATATAAGTACTCAATGACCCCATGTGACCCCCCCTAGTCCTATATAAGTACTCAATGACCCCATGTGACCCCCCCTAGTCATGTATAAGTACTCAATGACCCCATGTGACCCACCCTAGTCGTATATAAGTACTCAATGACCATATGTGACCCCCCCTAGTCCTATATAAGTACTTAATGACCCCATGTGACCCCCCCATATCCTATATAAGTACTCAATGACCCCATGTGACCCCCCCTAGTCCTACATAAGTACAAAATGAGCCCATGTGACCCACCCTAGTCTTATATAAGTACTCAATGACCCCACGTGACCCCCACATGTCCTATATAAGTACTCAATGACCCCATGTGATCCACCCTAGTCCTATATAAGTACAAAATGACCCCATGTGACCCAACCTAGTCCTATATAAGTACTCAATGACCCCATGTGACCCACCCTAGTCCTATATAAGTACTCAATGACCCCATGTGACCCCCCCTAGTCCTACATAAGTACTCAATGACCCCAGGTCAGCCACCCTACTCCTATATAAGTAATCAATGACCCCATGTGACCCACCCTAGTCCTATATAAGTACAAAATGACCCCATGTGACCCACCCTAGTCCTATATAAGTACTCAATGACCCCACGTGACCCCCACATGTCCTATATAAGTACTCAATGACCACACGTGACCCCTCCATGTCCTATATAAGTACTCAATGACCCCATGTGACCCACCCTATTCCTATATAAGTACTCAATGACCCCATGTGACCCACCCTAGTCCTATATAAGTACTCAATGACCCCATGTGACCCACCCTAGTCCTATATAAGTACTCAATGACCACACGTGACCCCTCCATGTCCTATATAAGTACTCAATGACCCCATGTGACCCACCCTATTCCTATATAAGTACTCAATGACCCCATGTGACCCACCCTATTCCTATATAAGTACTCAATGACCCCATGTGACCCACCCTAGTCCTATATAAGTACTCAATGACCCCACGTGACCCCCCCCATGTCATATATAAGTACTCAATGACCCCATGTGACCCACCCTATTCCTATATAAGTACTCAATGACCCCATGTGACCCACCCTAGTCCTATATAAGTACTCAATGACCCCATGTGACCCCCCTAGTCCTATACAAGTACTTAATGACCCCATGTGACCCCCCCTAGTCATATATAAGTACTCAATGACCCCATGTGACCCACCTTAGTCCTATATAAGTACTCAATGACCACATGTGACCCCGCCCTAGTCCTATATAAGTACTTAATGACCCCATGTGAACCCCACATGTCCTATATAAGTACTCAATGAACCCATGTGACCCCCCTAGTACTATATAAGTACTCAATGACCCCATGTGACGCATCCTAGTCCTATATAAGAACTCAATGACCCCATGTGACCCACCCTAGTAATATAAAAGTACTCAATGACCCAATGTGACGCGCCCTAGTCCTATATAAGAACTCAATGACCCCATGTGACCCACCCTAGTAATATATAAGTACACAATAACCCCATGTGACCCACCCTAGTCCTATATAAGTACAAAATGACCCCATGTGACCCACCCTAGTCCTATATAAGTACTCAATGACACCATGTGACCACCCCTAGTCATATATAAGTACTCAATGACCCCATGTGACCCACCCTAGTCCTATATAAGTACTCAATGACCCCATGTGACCCACCCTAGTCTTATATAAGTACTCAATGACCCCACGTGACCCCCCCATGTCCTATATAAGTACTCAATGACCCCATGTGACCCCCCTAGTACTATATAAGTACTCAATGACCCCATGTGACGCACCCTAGTCCTATATAAGAACTCAATGACCCCATGTGACCCACCCTAGTAATATATAAGTATTCAATGACCCCATGTGACCCACCCTAGTCCTATATAAGTACAAAATGACCCCATGTGACCCACCCTAGTCCTATATAAGTACTCAATGGCCCCATGTGACCCCCCCTAGTCATATATAAGTACTCGATGACCCCATGTTACCCACCCTATTCCTATATAAGTACTCAATGACCCCATGTGACCCCCCTAGTCCTATATAAGTACTCAATGACCCCATCGACCCACCCTATTTTTATATAAGTACTCAATGACCCCATGTGACCCACCCTAGTCCTATATAAGTACTCAATGACCCCATGTGACCCCCCTAGTCCTACACAAGTACTTAATGACCCCATGTGACCCCCCCTAGTCATATATAAGTACTCAATGACCCCATGTGACCCACCCTAGTCCTATATAAGTACTCAATGACCACATGTGACTCCCCCTAGTCCTATATAAGTACTTAATGACCCCATGTGACCCCCCCATGTCCTATATAAGTACTCAATGAACCCATGTGACCCCCCTAGTACTATATAAGTACTCAATGACCCCATGTGACGCACCCTAGTCCTATATAAGAACTCAATGACCCCATGTGACCCACCCTAGTAATATATAAGAACTCAATGACCCAATGTGACGCACCCTAGTCCTATATAAGAACTCAATGACCCCATGTGACCTACCCTAGTAATATATAAGTACACCATGACCCATGTGACCCACCCTAGTCCTATATATGTACTCAATGACCCCATGTGACCACCTAGTCCTATATAAGTACTCAATGACCCCATGTGACCCACCCTATTCCTATATAAGTACTCAATGATCACATGTGACCCCCCCCTATTCCTATATAAGTACTTAATGACCCCATGTGACCAACCCTAGTCCTATATAAGTACTCAATGACCCCACGTGACCCCCCCATATCCTATATAAGTACTCAATGACCCCATGTAACCCCCATAGTACTATATAAGTACTCAATGACCACATTTGACGCACCCTAGTCCTATATAAGAACTCAATGACCCCATGTGACCCACCCTAGTAATATATAAGTAATCATTGACCCCATGTGACCCCCCTAGTCCTATATAAGTACTCAATGACCCCATCGACCCACCCTATTCCTATATAAGTACTCAATGACCCCATGTGACCCACCCTAGTACTATATAAGTACTCAATGACCACACGTGACCCCTCCATGTCCTATATAAGTACTCAATGACCCCATGTGACCCACCCTAGTCCTATATAAGTACTCAATGACCCCACGTGACCCCCCCATGTCCTATATAAGTACTCAATGACCCCATGTGACCCACCCTATTCCTATATAAGTACTCAATGACCCCATGTGACCCCCCCTAGTCATATATAAGTACTCAATGACCCCATGTGACCCCCCTAGTCCTATATAAGTACTCAATGACCACACGTGACCCCTCCATGTCCTGTATAAGTACTCAATGACCCCATGTGACCCAACCTATTCCTATATAAGTACTCAATGGCCCCATGTGACCCACCCTATTCCTATATAAGTACTCAATGACCCCATGTGACCCAACCTAGTCCTATATAAGTACTCAATGACCCCACGTGACCCCCCCATGTCCTATATAAGTACTCAATGACCCCATGTGACCCACCCTATTCCTATATAAGTACTCAATGACCCCATGTGACCCCCCCTAGTCATATATAAGTACTCAATGACCCCATGTGACCCCCCTAGTCCTATATAAGTACTCAATGATCCCATCGACCCACCCTATTCCTATATAAGTACTCAATGACCCCATGTGACCCACCCTAGTCCTATATAAGTACTCAATGACCCCATGTGACCCCCCTAGTCCTATACAAGTACTTAATGACACCATGTGACCCCCCCTAGTCATATATAAGTACTCAATGACCCCATGTGACCCACCCTAGTCCTATATAAGTACTCAATGACCACATGTGACCCCCCCCCTAGTCCTATATATGTACTTAATGACCCCACGTGACCCCCCCATGTCCTATATAAGTACTCAATGAACCCATGTGACCCCCCTAGTACTATATAAGTACTCAATGACCCCATGTGACGCACCCTAGTCCTATATAAGAACTCAATGACCCCATGTGACCCACCCTAGTAATATATAAGTACTCAATGACCCAATGTGACGCAATCTAGTCCTATATAAGAACTTAATGACCCCATGTGACCCACCCTAGTAATATATAAGTACACAATGACCCATGTGACCCACCCTAGTCCTATATAAGTACAAAATGACCCCATGTGACCCACCCTAGTCCTATATAAGTACTCAATGACCCCATGTGACCCCCCCTAGTCATATATAAGTACTCAATGACCCCATGTGACCCACCCTAGTCCTATATAAGTACTCAATGACCCCATGTGACCCACCTTAGTCCTATATAAGTACTCAATGACAACACGTGACCCCCCATGTCCTATATAAGTACTCAATGACCCCATGTGACCCCCCTAGTACTATATAAGTACTCAATGACCCCATTTGACGCACCCTAGTCCTATATAAGAACTCAATGACCCCATGTGACCCACCCTAGTAATATATAAGTACTCAATGACCCCATGTGACCCACCCTTGTCCTATATAAGTACAAAATGACCCCATGTAACCCACCCTAGTCCTATATAAGTACTAAATGACCCCATGTGACCCCCCCTAGTCATATATAAGTACTCAATGACCTCATGTGACCCACCCTAGTCCTATATAAGTACTCAATGACCACATGTGACCCCCCCTAGTCCTATATAAGTACTCAATGACCCCATGTGACCCCCCCTAGTCATGTATAAGTACTCAATGACCCCATGTGACCCACCCTAGTCGTATATAAGTACTCAATGACCATATGTGACCCCCCCTAGTCCTATATAAGTACTTAATGACCCCATGTGACCCCCCCATATCCTATATAAGTACTCAATGACCCCATGTGACCCCCCCTAGTCCTACATAAGTACAAAATGAGCCCATGTGACCCACCCTAGTCCTATATAAGTACTCAATGACCCCACGTGACCCCCACATGTCCTATATAAGTACTCAATGACCCCATGTGATCCACCCTAGTCCTATATAAGTACAAAATGACCCCATGTGACCCAACCTAGTCCTATATAAGTACTCAATGACCCCATGTGACCCACCCTAGTCCTATATAAGTACTCAATGACCCCATGTGACCCCCCTAGTCCTACATAAGTACTCAATGACCCCAGGTCAGCCACCCTACTCCTATATAAGTAATCAATGACCCCATGTGACCCACCCTAGTCCTATATAAGTACAAAATGACCCCATGTGACCCACCCTAGTCCTATATAAGTACTCAATGACCCCACGTGACCCCCACATGTCCTATATAAGTACTCAATGACCACACGTGACCCCTCCATGTCCTATATAAGTACTCAATGACCCCATGTGACCCACCCTATTCCTATATAAGTACTCAATGACCCCATGTGACCCACCCTAGTCCTATATAAGTACTCAATGACCCCATGTGACCCACCCTAGTCCTATATAAGTACTCAATGACCACACGTGACCCCTCCATGTCCTATATAAGTACTCAATGACCCCATGTGACCCACCCTATTCCTATATAAGTACTCAATGACCCCATGTGACCCACCCTATTCCTATATAAGTACTCAATGACCCCATGTGACCCACCCTAGTCCTATATAAGTACTCAATGACCCCACGTGACCCCCCCCATGTCATATATAAGTACTCAATGACCCCATGTGACCCACCCTATTCCTATATAAGTACTCAATGACCCCATGTGACCCACCCTAGTCCTATATAAGTACTCAATGACCCCATGTGACCCCCCTAGTCCTATACAAGTACTTAATGACCCCATGTGACCCCCCCTAGTCATATATAAGTACTCAATGACCCCATGTGACCCACCTTAGTCCTATATAAGTACTCAATGACCACATGTGACCCCGCCCTAGTCCTATATAAGTACTTAATGACCCCATGTGAACCCCACATGTCCTATATAAGTACTCAATGAACCCATGTGACCCCCCTAGTACTATATAAGTACTCAATGACCCCATGTGACGCATCCTAGTCCTATATAAGAACTCAATGACCCCATGTGACCCACCCTAGTAATATAAAAGTACTCAATGACCCAATGTGACGCGCCCTAGTCCTATATAAGAACTCAATGACCCCATGTGACCCACCCTAGTAATATATAAGTACACAATAACCCCATGTGACCCACCCTAGTCCTATATAAGTACAAAATGACCCCATGTGACCCACCCTAGTCCTATATAAGTACTCAATGACACCATGTGACCACCCCTAGTCATATATAAGGACTCAATGACCCCATGTGACCCACCCTAGTCCTATATAAGTACTCAATGACCCCATGTGACCCACCCTAGTCTTATATAAGTACTCAATGACCCCACGTGACCCCCCCATGTCCTATATAAGTACTCAATGACCCCATGTGACCCCCCTAGTACTATATAAGTACTCAATGACCCCATGTGACGCACCCTAGTCCTATATAAGAACTCAATGACCCCATGTGACCCACCCTAGTAATATATAAGTACTCAATGACCCCATGTGACCCACCCTAGTCCTATATAAGTACAAAATGACCCCATGTGACCCACCCTAGTCCTATATAAGTACTCAATGGCCCCATGTGACCCCCCCTAGTCATATATAAGTACTCGATGACCCCATGTTACCCACCCTATTCCTATATAAGTACTCAATGACCCCATGTGACCCCCCTAGTCCTATATAAGTACTCAATGACCCCATCGACCCACCCTATTCCTATATAAGTACTCAATGACCCCATGTGACCCACCCTAGTCCTATATAAGTACTCAATGACCCCATGTGACCCCCCTAGTCCTATACAAGTACTTAATGACCCCATGTGACCCCCCCTAGTCATATATAAGTACTCAATGACCCCATGTGACCCACCCTAGTCCTATATAAGTACTCAATGACCACATGTGACCCCCCCTAGTCCTATATAAGTATATAATGACCCCATGTGACCCCCCCATGTCCTATATAAGTACTCAATGAACCCATGTGACCCCCCTAGTACTATATAAGTACTCAATGACCCCATGTGACGCACCCTAGTCCTATATAAGAACTCAATGACCCCATGTGACCCACCCTAGTAATATATAAGAACTCAATGACCCAATGTGACGCACCCTAGTCCTATATAAGAACTCAATGACCCCATGTGACCTACCCTAGTAATATATAAGTACACCATGACCCATGTGACCCACCCTAGTCCTATATATGTACTCAATGACCCCATGTGACCACCTAGTCCTATATAAGTACTCAATGACCCCATGTGACACACCCTATTCCTATATAAGTACTCAATGATCACATGTGACCCCCCCCTATTCCTATATAAGTACTTAATGACCCCATGTGACCAACCCTAGTCCTATATAAGTACTCAATGATCCCACGTGACCCCCCCATATCCTATATAAGTACTCAATGACCCCATGTAACCCCCCTAGTACTATATAAGTACTCAATGACCACATTTGACGCACCCTAGTCCTATATAAGAACTCAATGACCCCATGTGACCCACCCTAGTAATATATAAGTAATCATTGACCCCATGTGACCCCCCTAGTCCTATATAAGTACTCAATGACCCCATCGACCCACCCTATTCCTATATAAGTACTCAATGACCCCATGTGACCCACCCTAGTCCTATATAAGTACTCAATGACCCCATGTGACCCCCCTAGTCCTATACAAGTACTTAATGACCCCATGTGACCCCCCCTAGTCATATATAAGTACTCAATGACCCCATGTGACCCACCCTAGTCCTATATAAGTACTCAATGACCACATGTGACCCCCCCTAGTCCTATATAAGTACTTAATGACCCCATGTGACCCCCCCCATGTCCTATATAAGTACTCAATGAACCCATGTGACCCCCCTAGTACTATATAAGTACTCAATGACCCCATGTGACGCACCCTAGTCCTATATAAGAACTCAATGACCCAACGTGACCCCCCCATATCCTATATAAGTACTCAATGACCCCATGTAACCCCCCTAGTACTATATAAGTACTCAATGACCACATTTGACGCACCCTAGTCCTATATAAGAACTCAATGACCCCATGTGACCCACCCTAGTAATATATAAGTAATCATTGACCCCATGTGACCCCCCTAGTCCTATATAAGTACTCAATGACCCCATCGACCCACCCTATTCCTATATAAGTACTCAATGACCCCATGTGACCCACCCTAGTACTATATAAGTACTCAATGACCACACGTGACCCCTCCATGTCCTATATAAGTACTCAATGACCCCATGTGACCCACCCTAGTCCTATATAAGTACTCAATGACCCCACGTGACCCCCCCCATGTCCTATATAAGTACTCAATGACCCCATGTGACCCACCCTATTCCTATATAAGTACTCAATGACCCCATGTGACCCCCCCTAGTCATATATAAGTACTCAATGACCCCATGTGACCCCCCTAGTCCTATATAAGTACTCAATGACCCCATCGACCCACCCTATTCCTATATAAGTACTCAATGACCCCATGTGACCCACCCTAGTCCTATATAAGTACTCAATGACCCCATGTGACCCCCCTAGTCCTATACAAGTACTTAATGACCCAATGTGACCCCCCCTAGTCATATATAAGTACTCAATGACCCCATGTGACCCACCTTAGTCCTATATAAGTACTCAATGACCACATGTGACCACCCCTAGTCCTATATATGTACTTAATGACCCCATGTGACCACCCCATGTCCTATATAAGTACTCAATGAACCCATGTGACCCCTCTAGTACTATATAAGTACTCAATGACCCCATGTGACGCACCCTAGTCCTATATAAGAACTCAATGACCCCATGTGACCCACCCTAGTAATATATAATTACTCAATCACCCAATGTGACGCAACCTAATCCTATATAAGAACTCAATGACCCCATGTGACCCACCCTAGTAATATATAAGTACACAATGACCCATGTGACCCACCCTAGTCCTATATAAGTACAAAATGACCCCATGTGACCCACCCTAGTCCTATATAAGTACTCAATGACCCCATGTGACCCCCCCTAGTCATATATAAGTACTCAATGACCCCATGTGACCCACCCTAGTCCTATATAAGTACTCAATGACCCCATGTGACCCACCTTAGTCCTATATAAGTACTCAATGACCACACGTGACCCCCCCCATGTCCTATATAAGTACTCAATGACCCCATGTGAACCCCCATAGTACTATATAAGTACTCAATGACCCCATGTGACGCACCCTAGTCCTATATAAGAACTCAATGACCCCATGTGACCCACCCTAGTAATATATAAGTACTCAATGACCCCATGTGACCCACCCTAGTCCTATATAAGTACAAAATGACCCCATGTAACCCACCCTAGTCCTATATAAGTACTAAATGACCCCATGTGACCCCCCCTAGTCATATATAAGTACTCAATGACCTCATGTGACCCACCCTAGTCCTATATAAGTACTCAATGACCCCATGTGACCCCCCCTAGTCCTATATAAGTACTTAATGACCCCATGTGACCCCCCCATATCCTATATAAGTACTCAATGACCCCATGTGACCCACCTAGTACTATATAAGTACTCAATGACCCCATGTGACGCACCCTAGTCCTATATAAGAACTCAATGACCCCATGTGACCCACCCTAGTAATATATAAGTACTCAATGACCCAATGTGACGCACCCTAGTCCTATATAAGAACTCAATAACCCCATGTGACCCACCCTAGTAATATATAAGTACAAAATGACCCCATGTGACCCACCGTAGTCCTATATAAGTACTCAATGACCCCACGTGACCCCCACATGTCCTATATAAGAACTCAATGACCCCATGTGACCCACCCTAGTAATATATAAGTACTCAATGACCCAATGTGACGCACCCTAGTCCTATATAAGAACTCAATAACCCCATGTGACCCACCCTAGTAATATATAAGTACAAAATGACCCCATGTGACCCACCCTAGTCCTATATAAGTACTCAATGACGCCATGTGACCCCCCCTAGTCCTACATAAGTACTCAATGACCCCAGTTCAGCCACCCTACTCCTATATAAGTAATCAATGACCCCATGTGACCCCCCCCCTAGTCCTATATAAGTACTCAATGACCACATGTGACCCCCCCTAGTCCTATATAAGTACTTAATGACCCCATGTGACCCACCCTAGTCCTATATAAGTACTCAATGACCCCACGTGACCCCCCCATGTCCTATATAAGTACTCAATGACCCCATGTGACCCCCTAGTCCTATATAAGTACTCAATGACCCCATGTGACCCACCCTATTCCTATATAAGTACTCAATGACCACATGTGACCCACCCTAGTCCTATATAAGTACTCAATGACCCCACGTGACCCCCCCATGTCCTATATAAGTACTCAATGACCCCATGTGACCCCCTAGTCCTATATAAGTACTCAATGACCCCATGTGACCCACCCTATTCCTATATAAGTACTCAATGACCACATGTGACCCCCCCTATTCCTATATAAGTACTTAATGACCCCATGTGACCCACCCTAGTCCTATATAAGTACTCAATGACCCCACGTGACCCCCCCATATCCTATATAAGTACTCAATGACCCCATGTGACGCACCCTAGTCCTATATAAGAACTCAATGACCCCATTTGACCCACCCTAGTAATATATAAGTAATCAATGACCCCATGTGACCCACCCTAGTCCTATATAAGTACAAAAAGACCCCATGTGACCCACCCTAGTCCTATATAAGTACTCAATGACCCCATGTGACTCCCCCTAGTCATATATAAGTACTCAATGACCCCATGTGACCCACCCTAGTCCTATATAAGTACTCAATGACCACATGTGACCCCCCCCTAGTCCTATATAAGTACTTAATGACCCCATGTGACACCCCATGTCCTATATAAGTACTCAATGACCCCATTTGACCCCCCCTAGTCATATATAAGTAATCAATGACCCCATGTGACCCACCCTAGTCCTATATAAGAACTCAATGACCCCATGTGACCCCCCCTAGTCCTATATAAGTACTCAATGACCCCATGTGACCCACCCTAGTCCTATATAAGTACTCAATGACCACACGTGACCCCTCCATGTCCTATATAAGTACTCAATGACCCCATGTGACCCACCCTATTCCTATATAAGTACTCAATGACTTCATGTGACCCACCCTATTCCTATATAAGTACTCAATGACCCCATGTGACCCACCCTAGTCCTATATAAGTACTCAATGACCCCACGTGACCCCCCCATGTCCTATATAAGTACTCAATGACCCCATGTGACCCAACCTATTCCTATATAAGTACTCAATGACCCCATGTGACCCACCCTAGTCCTATATAAGTACTCAATGACCCCATGTGACCCCCCTAGTCATATATAAGTACTCAATGACCCCATGTGACCCACCCTAGTCCTATAAAAGTACTCAATGACCACATGTGACCCCGCCCTAGTCCTATATAAGTACTTAATGACCCCATGTGAACCCCCCATGTCCTATATAAGTACTCAATGAAACCATGTGACCCCCCTAGTACTATATAAGTACTCAATGACCCCATGTGATGCACCCTAGTCCTATATAAGAACTCAATGACCCCATGTGACCCACCCTAGTAATATATAAGTACTCAATGACCCAATGTGACGCACCCTAGTCCTATATAAGAACTCAATGACCTCATGAGAACCACCCTAGTAATATATAAGTACACAATAACCCCATGTGACCCACCCTAGTACTATATAAGTACTCAATGACCCCATGTGACCCACCCTAGTCCTATATAAGTACTCAATGACCCCATGTGACCCCCCCTAGTCATATATAAGTACTCAATGACCCCATGTTACCCACCCTAGTCCTATATAAGTACTCAATGACCCCATGCGACCCACAGTAGTATAATATAAGTACACAATGACCCATGTGACCCACCCTAGTCCTATATAAATACAAAATGACCCCATGTGACCCACCCTAGTCCTATATAAGTACTCAATGACCCCATGTGACCCCCTAGTCCTATATAAGTACTCAATGACCACATGTGACCCACCCTATTCCTATATAAGTACTCAATGACCCCATGTGACCCCCCTAGTCCTATATAAGTACTCAATGTCCCCATCGACCCACCCTATTCCTATATAAGTACTCAATGACCCCAGTTCAGCCACCCTACTCCTATATAAGTAATCAATGACCCCATGTGACCCCCCCTAGTCCTATATAAGTACTCAATGACCACATGTGACCCCCCCTAGTCCTATATAAGTACTTAATGACCCCATGTGACCCACCCTAGTCCTATATAAGTACTCAATGACCCCACGTGACCCCCCCATGTCCTATATAAGTACTCAATGACCCCATGTGACCCCCTAGTCCTATATAAGTACTCAATGACCCCATGTGACCCACCCTATTCCTATATAAGTACTCAATGACCACATGTGACCCCCCCTATTCCTATATAAGTACTTAATGACCCCATGTGACCCACCCTAGTCCTATATAAGTACTCAATGACGCAACGTGACCCCCCCATATCCTATATAAGTACTCAATGACCCCATGTGACGCACCCTAGTCCTATATAAGAACTCAATGACCCCATGTGACCCACCCTAGTAATATATAAGTAATCAATGACCCCATGTGACCCACCCTAGTCCTATATAAGTACAAAATGACCCCATGTGACCCACCCTAGTCCTATATAAGTACTCAATGACCCCATGTGACCCACCCTAGTCCTATATAAGTACTCAATGACCCCATGTGACCCCCCTAGTCCTATACAAGTACTTAATGACCCCATGTGACCCCCCCTAGTCATATATAAGTACTCAATGACCCCATGTGACCCACCCTAGTCCTATATAAGTACTCAATGACCACATGTGACCCCCCCTAGTCCTATATAAGTATATAATGACCCCATGTGACCCCCCCATGTCCTATATAAGTACTCAATGAACCCATGTGACCCCCCTAGTACTATATAAGTACTCAATGACCCCATGTGACGCACCCTAGTCCTATATAAGAACTCAATGACCCCATGTGACCCACCCTAGTAATATATAAGAACTCAATGACCCAATGTGACGCACCCTAGTCCTATATAAGAACTCAATGACCCCATGTGACCTACCCTAGTAATATATAAGTACACCATGACCCATGTGACCCACCCTAGTCCTATATATGTACTCAATGACCCCATGTGACCACCTAGTCCTATATAAGTACTCAATGACCCCATGTGACACACCCTATTCCTATATAAGTACTCAATGATCACATGTGACCCCCCCCTATTCCTATATAAGTACTTAATGACCCCATGTGACCAACCCTAGTCCTATATAAGTACTCAATGATCCCACGTGACCCCCCCATATCCTATATAAGTACTCAATGACCCCATGTAACCCCCCTAGTACTATATAAGTACTCAATGACCACATTTGACGCACCCTAGTCCTATATAAGAACTCAATGACCCCATGTGACCCACCCTAGTAATATATAAGTAATCATTGACCCCATGTGACCCCCCTAGTCCTATATAAGTACTCAATGACCCCATCGACCCACCCTATTCCTATATAAGTACTCAATGACCCCATGTGACCCACCCTAGTCCTATATAAGTACTCAATGACCCCATGTGACCCCCCTAGTCCTATACAAGTACTTAATGACCCCATGTGACCCCCCCTAGTCATATATAAGTACTCAATGACCCCATGTGACCCACCCTAGTCCTATATAAGTACTCAATGACCACATGTGACCCCCCCTAGTCCTATATAAGTACTTAATGACCCCATGTGACCCCCCCATGTCCTATATAAGTACTCAATGAACCCATGTGACCCCCCTAGTACTATATAAGTACTCAATGACCCCATGTGACGCACCCTAGTCCTATATAAGAACTCAATGACCCCACGTGACCCCCCCATATCCTATATAAGTACTCAATGACCCCATGTAACCCCCCTAGTACTATATAAGTACTCAATGACCACATTTGACGCACCCTAGTCCTATATAAGAACTCAATGACCCCATGTGACCCACCCTAGTAATATATAAGTAATCATTGACCCCATGTGACCCCCCTAGTCCTATATAAGTACTCAATGACCCCATCGACCCACCCTATTCCTATATAAGTACTCAATGACCCCATGTGACCCACCCTAGTACTATATAAGTACTCAATGACCACACGTGACCCCTCCATGTCCTATATAAGTACTCAATGACCCCATGTGACCCACCCTAGTCCTATATAAGTACTCAATGACCCCACGTGACCCCCCCCATGTCCTATATAAGTACTCAATGACCCCATGTGACCCACCCTATTCCTATATAAGTACTCAATGACCCCATGTGACCCCCCCTAGTCATATATAAGTACTCAATGACCCCATGTGACCCCCCTAGTCCTATATAAGTACTCAATGACCCCATCGACCCACCCTATTCCTATATAAGTACTCAATGACCCCATGTGACCCACCCTAGTCCTATATAAGTACTCAATGACCCCATGTGACCCCCCTAGTCCTATACAAGTACTTAATGACCCAATGTGACCCCCCCTAGTCATATATAAGTACTCAATGACCCCATGTGACCCACCTTAGTCCTATATAAGTACTCAATGACCACATGTGACCACCCCTAGTCCTATATATGTACTTAATGACCCCATGTGACCACCCCATGTCCTATATAAGTACTCAATGAACCCATGTGACCCCTCTAGTACTATATAAGTACTCAATGACCCCATGTGACGCACCCTAGTCCTATATAAGAACTCAATGACCCCATGTGACCCACCCTAGTAATATATAATTACTCAATCACCCAATGTGACGCAACCTAATCCTATATAAGAAGTCAATGACCCCATGTGACCCACCCTAGTAATATATAAGTACACAATGACCCATGTGACCCACCCTAGTCCTATATAAGTACAAAATGACCCCATGTGACCCACCCTAGTCCTATATAAGTACTCAATGACCCCATGTGACCCCCCCTAGTCATATATAAGTACTCAATGACCCCATGTGACCCACCCTAGTCCTATATAAGTACTCAATGACCCCATGTGACCCACCTTAGTCCTATATAAGTACTCAATGACCACACGTGACCCCCCCCATGTCCTATATAAGTACTCAATGACCCCATGTGAACCCCCATAGTACTATATAAGTACTCAATGACCCCATGTGACGCACCCTAGTCCTATATAAGAACTCAATGACCCCATGTGACCCACCCTAGTAATATATAAGTACTCAATGACCCCATGTGACCCACCCTAGTCCTATATAAGTACAAAATGACCCCATGTAACCCACCCTAGTCCTATATAAGTACTAAATGACCCCATGTGACCCCCCCTAGTCATATATAAGTACTCAATGACCTCATGTGACCCACCCTAGTCCTATATAAGTACTCAATGACCCCATGTGACCCCCCCTAGTCCTATATAAGTACTTAATGACCCCATGTGACCCCCCCATATCCTATATAAGTACTCAATGACCCCATGTGACCCACCTAGTACTATATAAGTACTCAATGACCCCATGTGACGCACCCTAGTCCTATATAAGAACTCAATGACCCCATGTGACCCACCCTAGTAATATATAAGTACTCAATGACCCAATGTGACGCACCCTAGTCCTATATAAGAACTCAATAACCCCATGTGACCCACCCTAGTAATATATAAGTACAAAATGACCCCATGTGACCCACCGTAGTCCTATATAAGTACTCAATGACCCCACGTGACCCCCACATGTCCTATATAAGAACTCAATGACCCCATGTGACCCACCCTAGTAATATATAAGTACTCAATGACCCAATGTGACGCACCCTAGTCCTATATAAGAACTCAATAACCCCATGTGACCCACCCTAGTAATATATAAGTACAAAATGACCCCATGTGACCCACCCTAGTCCTATATAAGTACTCAATGACGCCATGTGACCCCCCCTAGTCCTACATAAGTACTCAATGACCCCAGTTCAGCCACCCTACTCCTATATAAGTAATCAATGACCCCATGTGACCCCCCCCCTAGTCCTATATAAGTACTCAATGACCACATGTGACCCCCCCTAGTCCTATATAAGTACTTAATGACCCCATGTGACCCACCCTAGTCCTATATAAGTACTCAATGACCCCACGTGACCCCCCCATGTCCTATATAAGTACTCAATGACCCCATGTGACCCCCTAGTCCTATATAAGTACTCAATGACCCCATGTGACCCACCCTATTCCTATATAAGTACTCAATGACCACATGTGACCCACCCTAGTCCTATATAAGTACTCAATGACCCCACGTGACCCCCCCATGTCCTATATAAGTACTCAATGACCCCATGTGACCCCCTAGTCCTATATAAGTACTCAATGACCCCATGTGACCCACCCTATTCCTATATAAGTACTCAATGACCACATGTGACCCCCCCTATTCCTATATAAGTACTTAATGACCCCATGTGACCCACCCTAGTCCTATATAAGTACTCAATGACCCCACGTGACCCCCCCATATCCTATATAAGTACTCAATGACCCCATGTGACGCACCCTAGTCCTATATAAGAACTCAATGACCCCATTTGACCCACCCTAGTAATATATAAGTAATCAATGACCCCATGTGACCCACCCTAGTCCTATATAAGTACAAAAAGACCCCATGTGACCCACCCTAGTCCTATATAAGTACTCAATGACCCCATGTGACTCCCCCTAGTCATATATAAGTACTCAATGACCCCATGTGACCCACCCTAGTCCTATATAAGTACTCAATGACCACATGTGACCCCCCCCTAGTCCTATATAAGTACTTAATGACCCCATGTGACACCCCATGTCCTATATAAGTACTCAATGACCCCATTTGACCCCCCCTAGTCATATATAAGTAATCAATGACCCCATGTGACCCACCCTAGTCCTATATAAGAACTCAATGACCCCATGTGACCCCCCCTAGTCCTATATAAGTACTCAATGACCCCATGTGACCCACCCTAGTCCTATATAAGTACTCAATGACCACACGTGACCCCTCCATGTCCTATATAAGTACTCAATGACCCCATGTGACCCACCCTATTCCTATATAAGTACTCAATGACTTCATGTGACCCACCCTATTCCTATATAAGTACTCAATGACCCCATGTGACCCACCCTAGTCCTATATAAGTACTCAATGACCCCACGTGACCCCCCCATGTCCTATATAAGTACTCAATGACCCCATGTGACCCAACCTATTCCTATATAAGTACTCAATGACCCCATGTGACCCACCCTAGTCCTATATAAGTACTCAATGACCCCATGTGACCCCCCTAGTCATATATAAGTACTCAATGACCCCATGTGACCCACCCTAGTCCTATAAAAGTACTCAATGACCACATGTGACCCCGCCCTAGTCCTATATAAGTACTTAATGACCCCATGTGAACCCCCCATGTCCTATATAAGTACTCAATGAAACCATGTGACCCCCCTAGTACTATATAAGTACTCAATGACCCCATGTGATGCACCCTAGTCCTATATAAGAACTCAATGACCCCATGTGACCCACCCTAGTAATATATAAGTACTCAATGACCCAATGTGACGCACCCTAGTCCTATATAAGAACTCAATGACCTCATGAGACCCACCCTAGTAATATATAAGTACACAATAACCCCATGTGACCCACCCTAGTACTATATAAGTACTCAATGACCCCATGTGACCCACCCTAGTCCTATATAAGTACTCAATGACCCCATGTGACCCCCCCTAGTCATATATAAGTACTCAATGACCCCATGTTACCCACCCTAGTCCTATATAAGTACTCAATGACCCCATGCGACCCACAGTAGTATAATATAAGTACACAATGACCCATGTGACCCACCCTAGTCCTATATAAATACAAAATGACCCCATGTGACCCACCCTAGTCCTATATAAGTACTCAATGACCCCATGTGACCCCCTAGTCCTATATAAGTACTCAATGACCACATGTGACCCACCCTATTCCTATATAAGTACTCAATGACCCCATGTGACCCCCCTAGTCCTATATAAGTACTCAATGTCCCCATCGACCCACCCTATTCCTATATAAGTACTCAATGACCCCAGTTCAGCCACCCTACTCCTATATAAGTAATCAATGACCCCATGTGACCCCCCCTAGTCCTATATAAGTACTCAATGACCACATGTGACCCCCCCTAGTCCTATATAAGTACTTAATGACCCCATGTGACCCACCCTAGTCCTATATAAGTACTCAATGACCCCACGTGACCCCCCCATGTCCTATATAAGTACTCAATGACCCCATGTGACCCCCTAGTCCTATATAAGTACTCAATGACCCCATGTGACCCACCCTATTCCTATATAAGTACTCAATGACCACATGTGACCCCCCCTATTCCTATATAAGTACTTAATGACCCCATGTGACCCACCCTAGTCCTATATAAGTACTCAATGACGCAACGTGACCCCCCCATATCCTATATAAGTACTCAATGACCCCATGTGACGCACCCTAGTCCTATATAAGAACTCAATGACCCCATGTGACCCACCCTAGTAATATATAAGTACTCAATGACCCCATGTGACCCACCCTAGTCCTATATAAGTACTCAATGACCACATGTGACCCCCCCCCCTAGTCCTATATAAGTACTTAATGACCCCATGTGACACCCCATGTCCTATATAAGTACTCAATGTCCCCATTTGACCCCCCCTAGTCATATATAAGTAATCAATGACCCCATGTGACCCACCCTAGTCCTATATAAGAACTCAATGACCCCATGTGACCCCCCCTAGTCCTATATAAGTACTCAATGACCCCATGTGACCCACCCTAGTCCTATATAAGTACTCAATGACCACACCTGACCCCTCCATGTCCTATATAAGTACTCAATGACCCCATGTGACCCACCCTATTCCTATATAAGTACTCAATGACCCCATGTGACCCACCCTATTCCTATATAAGTACTCAATGACCCCATGTGACCCACCCTAGTCCTATATAAGTACTCAATGACCCCACGTGACCCCCCCATGTCATATATAAGTACTCAATGACCCCATGTGACCCACCCTATTCCTATATAAGTACTCAATGACCCCATGTGACCCACCCTAGTCCTATATAAGTACTCAATGACCCCATGTGACCCCCCTAGTCCTATACAAGTACTTAATGACCCCATGTGACCCCCCCTAGTCATATATAAGTACTCAATGACCCCATGTGACCCACCCTAGTCCTATATAAGTACTCAATGACCACATGTGACCCCGCCCTAGTCCTATATAAGTACTTAATGACCCCATGTGAACCCCCCATGTCCTATATAAGTACTCAATGAACCCATGTGACCCCCCTAGTACTATATAAGTACTCAATGACCACATGTGACGCACCCTAGTCCTATATAAGAACTCAATGACCCCATGTGACCCACCCTAGTAATATATAAGTACTCAATGACCCAATGTGACGCACCCTAGTCCTATATAAGAACTCAATGACCCCATGTGACCCACCCTAGTAATATATAAGTACACAATAACCCCATGTGACCCACCCTAGTCCTATATAAGTACAAAATGACCCCATGTGACCCACCCTAGTCTTATATAAGTACTCAATGACACCATGTGACTACCCCTAGTCATATATAAGTACTCAATGACCCCATGTGACCCACCCTAGTCTTATATAAGTACTCAATGACCCCACGTGACCCCCCCATGTCCTATATAAGTACTCAATGACCCCATGTGACCCCCCTAGTCCTATATAAGAACTCAATGACCCCATGTGACCCACCCTAGCAATATATAAGTACTCAATGACCCAATGTGACGCAATCTAGTCCTATATAAGAACTTAATGACCCCATGTGACCCACCCTAGTAATATATAAGTACACAATGACCCATGTGACCCACCCTAGTCCTATATAAGTACAAAATGACCCCATGTGACCCACCCTAGTCCTATATAAGTACACAATGACCCCATGTGACCCACCCTAGTCATATATAAGTACTCAATGACCCCATGTGACCCACCCTAGTCCTATATAAGTACTCAATGACCCCATGTGACCCACCTTAGTCCTATATAAGTACTCAATGACCACACGTGACCACCCCCATGTCCTATATAAGTACTCAATGACCCCATGTGACCCCCCTAGTACTATATAAGTACTCAATGACCCCATGTGACGCACCCTAGTCCTATATAAGAACTCAATGACCCCATGTGACCCACCCTAGTAATATATAAGTACTCAATGACCCCATGTGATCCACCCTAGTCCTATATAAGTACAAAATGACCCCATGTAACCCACCCTAGTCCTATATAAGTACTAAATGACCCCATGTGACCCCCCCTAGTCATATATAAGTACTCAATGACATCATGTGACCCCCCCCTAGTCCTATATAAGTACTTAATGACCCCATGTGACCCCCCCCATATCCTATATAAGTACTCAATGACCCCATGTGACCCACCTAGTACTATATAAGTACTCAATGACCCAATGTGACGCACCATAGTCCTATATAAGAACTCAATGACCCCATGTGACCCACCCTAGTAATATATAAGTACTCAATGACACCATGTGACCCACCCTAGTCCTATATAAGTACAAAATGAGACCATGTGACCCACCCTAGTTCTATATAAGTACTCAATGACCCCACGTGACCCCCACATGTCCTATATAAGTACTCAATGACCCCATGTGATCCACCCTAGTCCTATATAAGTACAAAATGACCCCATGTGACCCAACCTAGTCCTATATAAGTACTCAATGACCCCATGTGACCCACCCTAGTCCTATATAAGTACTCAATGACCCCAGTTCAGCCACCCTACTCCTATATAAGTAATCAATGACCCCATGTGACCCCCCCTAGTCCTATATAAGTAGTCAATGACCACATGTGACCCCCCCTAGTCCTATATAAGTACTTAATGACCTCATGTGACCCACCCTAGTCCTATATAAGTACTCAATGACCCCACGTGACCCCCCCATGTCCTATATAAGTACTCAATGACCCCATGTGACCACCCCTAGTCATATATAAGTACTCAATGACCCCATGTGACCCACCCTAGTCCTATATAAGTACTCAATTACCCCATGTGACCTACCCTAGTCCTATATAAGTACTCAATGACCCCACGTGACCCCCCCATGTCCTATATAAGTACTCAATGACCCCATGTGACCCCCCTAGTACTATATAAGTACTCAATGACCCCATGTGACGCACCCTAGTCCTAGATAAGAACTCAATGACCCCATGTGACCCACCCTAGTAATATATAAGTACTCAATGACCCCATGTGACCCACCCTAGTCCTATATAAGTACAAAATGACCCCATGTGACCCACCCTAGTCCTATATAAGTACTCAATGACCCCATGTGACCCCCCCTAGTCATATATAAGTACTCAATGACCCCATGTTACCCACCCTAGTCCTATATAAGTACTCAATGACCCCATGCGACCCACAGTAGTATAATATAAGTACACAATGACCCATGTGACCCACCCTAGTCCTATATAAGTACTCAATGACCCCATGTGACCCCCCCTAGTCATATATAAGTACTCAATGACCCCATGTTACCCACCTTAGTCCTATATAAGTACTCAATGACCCCATGCGACCCACAGTAGTATAATATAAGTACACAATGACCCATGTGACCCACCCTAGTCCTATATAAATACAAAATGACCCCATGTGACCCACCCTAGTCCTATATAAGTACTCAATGACCCCATGTGACCCCCTAGTCCTATATAAGTACTCAATGACCACATGTGACCCACCCTATTCCTATATAAGTACTCAATGACCCCAT
The DNA here is from genome assembly GCF_024137725.1 of Prorops nasuta. Classification (NCBI taxonomy): domain Eukaryota; kingdom Metazoa; phylum Arthropoda; class Insecta; order Hymenoptera; family Bethylidae; genus Prorops; species Prorops nasuta. Next base: position 2,027,870 of record NW_027116837.1, read on the forward strand.
GTGACCCCCCTAGTCCTATATAAGTACTCAATGTCCCCATCGACCCACCCTATTCCTATATAAGTACTCAATGACCCCAGTTCAGCCACCCTACTCCTATATAAGTAATCAATGACCCCATGTGACCCCCCCTAGTCCTATATAAGTACTCAATGACCACATGTGACCCCCCCTAGTCCTATATAAGTACTTAATGACCCCATGTGACCCACCCTAGTCCTATATAAGTACTCAATGACCCCACGTGACCCCCCCATGTCCTATATAAGTACTCAATGACCCCATGTGACCCCCTAGTCCTATATAAGTACTCAATGACCCCATGTGACCCACCCTATTCCTATATAAGTACTCAATGACCACATGTGACCCCCCCTATTCCTATATAAGTACTTAATGACCCCATGTGACCCACCCTAGTCCTATATAAGTACTCAGTGACCCAACGTGACCCCCCCATATCCTATATAAGTACTCAATGACCCCATGTGACGCACCCTAGTCCTATATAAGAACTCAATGACCCCATGTGACCCACCCTAGTAATATATAAGTAATCAATGACCCCATGTGACCCACCCTAGTCCTATATAAGTACAAAATGACCCCATGTGACCCACCCTAGTCCTATATAAGTACTCAATGACCCCATGTGACCCCCCCTAGTCATATATAAGTACTCAATGACCCCATGTGACCCACCCTAGTCCTATATAAGTACTCAATGACCACATGTGACCCCCCCCCTAGTCCTATATAAGTACTTAATGACCCCATGTGACACCCCATGTCCTATATAAGTACTCAATGTCCCCATTTGACCCCCCCTAGTCATATATAAGTAATCAATGACCCCATGTGACCCACCCTAGTCCTATATAAGAACTCAATGACCCCATGTGACCCCCCCTAGTCCTATATAAGTACTCAATGACCCCATGTGACCCACCCTAGTCCTATATAAGTACTCAATGACCACACCTGACCCCTCCATGTCCTATATAAGTACTCAATGACCCCATGTGACCCACCCTATTCCTATATAAGTACTCAATGACCCCATGTGACCCACCCTATTCCTATATAAGTACTCAATGACCCCATGTGACCCACCCTAGTCCTATATAAGTACTCAATGACCCCACGTGACCCCCCCATGTCATATATAAGTACTCAATGACCACATGTGACCCACCCTATTCCTATATAAGTACTCAATGACCCCATGTGACCCACCCTAGTCCTATATAAGTACTCAATGACCCCATGTGACCCCCCTAGTCCTATACAAGTACTTAATGACCCCATGTGACCCCCCCTAGTCATATATAAGTACTCAATGACCCCATGTGACCCACCCTAGTCCTATATAAGTACTCAATGACCACATGTGACCCCGCCCTAGTCCTATATAAGTACTTAATGACCCCATGTGAACCCCCCATGTCCTATATAAGTACTCAATGAACCCATGTGACCCCCCTAGTACTATATAAGTACTCAATGACCACATGTGACGCACCCTAGTCCTATATAAGAACTCAATGACCCCATGTGACCCACCCTAGTAATATATAAGTACTCAATGACCCAATGTGACGCACCCTAGTCCTATATAAGAACTCAATGACCCCATGTGACCCACCCTAGTAATATATAAGTACACAATAACCCCATGTGACCCACCCTAGTCCTATATAAGTACAAAATGACCCCATGTGACCCACCCTAGTCTTATATAAGTACTCAATGACACCATGTGACTACCCCTAGTCATATATAAGTACTCAATGACCCCATGTGACCCACCCTAGTCTTATATAAGTACTCAATGACCCCACGTGACCCCCCCATGTCCTATATAAGTACTCAATGACCCCATGTGACCCCCCTAGTCCTATATAAGAACTCAATGACCCCATGTGACCCACCCTAGCAATATATAAGTACTCAATGACCCAATGTGACGCAATCTAGTCCTATATAAGAACTTAATGACCCCATGTGACCCACCCTAGTAATATATAAGTACACAATGACCCATGTGACCCACCCTAGTCCTATATAAGTACAAAATGACCCCATGTGACCCACCCTAGTCCTATATAAGTACACAATGACCCCATGTGACCCACCCTAGTCATATATAAGTACTCAATGACCCCATGTGACCCACCCTAGTCCTATATAAGTACTCAATGACCCCATGTGACCCACCTTAGTCCTATATAAGTACTCAATGACCACACGTGACCACCCCCATGTCCTATATAAGTACTCAATGACCCCATGTGACCCCCCTAGTACTATATAAGTACTCAATGACCCCATGTGACGCACCCTAGTCCTATATAAGAACTCAATGACCCCATGTGACCCACCCTAGTAATATATAAGTACTCAATGACCCCATGTGATCCACCCTAGTCCTATATAAGTACAAAATGACCCCATGTAACCCACCCTAGTCCTATATAAGTACTAAATGACCCCATGTGACCCCCCCTAGTCATATATAAGTACTCAATGACCTCATGTGACCCCCCCCTAGTCCTATATAAGTACTTAATGACCCCATGTGACCCCCCCCATATCCTATATAAGTACTCAATGACCCCATGTGACCCACCTAGTACTATATAAGTACTCAATGACCCAATGTGACGCACCATAGTCCTATATAAGAACTCAATGACCCCATGTGACCCACCCTAGTAATATATAAGTACTCAATGACACCATGTGACCCACCCTAGTCCTATATAAGTACAAAATGAGACCATGTGACCCACCCTAGTTCTATATAAGTACTCAATGACCCCACGTGACCCCCACATGTCCTATATAAGTACTCAATGACCCCATGTGATCCACCCTAGTCCTATATAAGTACAAAATGACCCCATGTGACCCAACCTAGTCCTATATAAGTACTCAATGACCCCATGTGACCCACCCTAGTCCTATATAAGTACTCAATGACCCCAGTTCAGCCACCCTACTCCTATATAAGTAATCAATGACCCCATGTGACCCCCCCTAGTCCTATATAAGTAGTCAATGACCACATGTGACCCCCCCTAGTCCTATATAAGTACTTAATGACCTCATGTGACCCACCCTAGTCCTATATAAGTACTCAATGACCCCACGTGACCCCCCCATGTCCTATATAAGTACTCAATGACCCCATGTGACCACCCCTAGTCATATATAAGTACTCAATGACCCCATGTGACCCACCCTAGTCCTATATAAGTACTCAATTACCCCATGTGACCTACCCTAGTCCTATATAAGTACTCAATGACCCCACGTGACCCCCCCATGTCCTATATAAGTACTCAATGACCCCATGTGACCCCCCTAGTACTATATAAGTACTCAATGACCCCATGTGACGCACCCTAGTCCTAGATAAGAACTCAATGACCCCATGTGACCCACCCTAGTAATATATAAGTACTCAATGACCCCATGTGACCCACCCTAGTCCTATATAAGTACAAAATGACCCCATGTGACCCACCCTAGTCCTATATAAGTACTCAATGACCCCATGTGACCCCCCCTAGTCATATATAAGTACTCAATGACCCCATGTTACCCACCCTAGTCCTATATAAGTACTCAATGACCCCATGCGACCCACAGTAGTATAATATAAGTACACAATGACCCATGTGACCCACCCTAGTCCTATATAAATACAAAATGACCCCATGTGACCCACCCTAGTCCTATATAAGTACTCAATGACCCCATGTGACCCCCTAGTCCTATATAAGTACTCAATGACCACATGTGACCCACCCTATTCCTATATAAGTACTCAATGACCCCATGTGACCCCCCTAGTCCTATATAAGTACTCAATGACCCCATCGACCCACCCTATTCCTATATAAGTACTCAATGACCCCAGTTCAGCCACCCTACTCCTATATAAGTAATCAATGACCCCATGTGACCCCCCCTAGTCCTATATAAGTACTCAATGACCACATGTGACCCCCCCTAGTCCTATATAAGTACTTAATGACCCCATGTGACCCACCCTAGTCCTATATAAGTACTCAATGACCCCACGTGACCCCCCCATGTCCTATATAAGTACTCAATGACCCCATGTGACCCCCTAGTCCTATATAAGTACTCAATGACCCCATGTGACCCACCCTATTCCTATATAAGTACTCAATGACCACATGTGACCCCCCCTATTCCTATATAAGTACTTAATGACCCCATGTGACCCACCCTAGTCCTATATAAGTACTCAATGACCCAACGTGACCCCCCCATATCCTATATAAGTACTCAATGACCCCATGTGACGCACCCTAGTCCTATATAAGAACTCAATGACCCCATGTGACCCACCCTAGTAATATATAAGTAATCAATGACCCCATGTGACCCACCCTAGTCCTATATAAGTACAAAATGACCCCATGTGACCCACCCTAGTCCTATATAAGTACTCAATGACCCCATGTGACCCCCCTAGTCATATATAAGTACTCAATGACCCCATGTGACCCACCCTAGTCCTATATAAGTACTCAATGACCACATGTGACCCCCCCCTAGTCCTATATAAGTACTTAATGACCCCATGTGACACCCCATGTCCTATATAAGTACTCAATGTCCCCATTTGACCCCCCCTAGTCATATATAAGTAATCAATGACCCCATGTGACCCACCCTAGTCCTATATAAGAACTCAATGACCCCATGTGACCCCCCCTAGTCCTATATAAGTACTCAATGACCCCATGTGACCCACCCTAGTCCTATATAAGTACTCAATGACCACACCTGACCCCTCCATGTCCTATATAAGTACTCAATGACCCCATGTGACCCACCCTATTCCTATATAAGTACTCAATGACCCCATGTGACCCACCCTATTCCTATATAAGTACTCAATGACCCCATGTGACCCACCCTAGTCCTATATAAGTACTCAATGACCCCACGTGACCCCCCCATGTCATATATAAGTACTCAATGACCCCATGTGACCCACCCTATTCCTATATAAGTACTCAATGACCCCATGTGACCCACCCTAGTCCTATATAAGTACTCAATGACCCCATGTGACCCCCCTAGTCCTATACAAGTACTTAATGACCCCATGTGACCCCCCCTAGTCATATATAAGTACTCAATGACCCCATGTGACCCACCCTAGTCCTATATAAGTACTCAATGACCACATGTGACCCCGCCCTAGTCCTATATAAGTACTTAATGACCCCATGTGAACCCCCCATGTCCTATATAAGTACTCAATGAACCCATGTGACCCCCCTAGTACTATATAAGTACTCAATGACCACATGTGACGCACCCTAGTCCTATATAAGAACTCAATGACCCCATGTGACCCACCCTAGTAATATATAAGTACTCAATGACCCAATGTGACGCACCCTAGTCCTATATAAGAACTCAATGACCCCATGTGACCCACCCTAGTAATATATAAGTACACAATAACCCCATGTGACCCACCCTAGTCCTATATAAGTACAAAATGACCCCATGTGACCCACCCTAGTCTTATATAAGTACTCAATGACACCATGTGACTACCCCTAGTCATATATAAGTACTCAATGACCCCATGTGACCCACCCTAGTCTTATATAAGTACTCAATGACCCCACGTGACCCCCCCATGTCCTATATAAGTACTCAATGACCCCATGTGACCCCCCTAGTCCTATATAAGAACTCAATGACCCCATGTGACCCACCCTAGCAATATATAAGTACTCAATGACCCAATGTGACGCAATCTAGTCCTATATAAGAACTTAATGACCCCATGTGACCCACCCTAGTAATATATAAGTACACAATGACCCATGTGACCCACCCTAGTCCTATATAAGTACAAAATGACCCCATGTGACCCACCCTAGTCCTATATAAGTACTCAATGACCCCATGTGACCCACCCTAGTCATATATAAGTACTCAATGACCCCATGTGACCCACCCTAGTCCTATATAAGTACTCAATGACCCCATGTGACCCACCTTAGTCCTATATAAGTACTCAATGACCACACGTGACCCCCCCCATGTCCTATATAAGTACTCAATGACCCCATGTGACCCCCCTAGTACTATATAAGTACTCAATGACCCCATGTGACGCACCCTAGTCCTATATAAGAACTCAATGACCCCATGTGACCCACCCTAGTAATATATAAGTACTCAATGACCCCATGTGATCTACCCTAGTCCTATATAAGTACAAAATGACCCCATGTAACCCACCCTAGTCCTATATAAGTACTAAATGACCCCATGTGACCCCCCCTAGTCATATATAAGTACTCAATGACCTCATGTGACCCCCCCCTAGTCCTATATAAGTACTTAATGACCCCATGTGACCCCCCCATATCCTATATAAGTACTCAATGACCCCATGTGACCCACCTAGTACTATATAAGTACTCAATGACCCAATGTGACGCACCATAGTCCTATATTAGAACTCAATGACCCCATGTGACCCACCCTAGTAATATATAAGTACTCAATGACACCATGTGACCCACCCTAGTCCTATATAAGTACAAAATGAGACCATGTGACCCACCCTAGTTCTATATAAGTACTCAATGACCCCACGTGACCCCCACATGTCCTATATAAGTACTCAATGACCCCATGTGATCCACCCTAGTCCTATATAAGTACAAAATGACCCCATGTGACCCATCCTAGTCCTATATAAGTACTCAATGACCCCATGTGACCCACCCTAGTCCTATATAAGTACTCAATGACCCCAGTTCAGCCACCCTACTCCTATATAAGTAATCAATGACCCCATGTGACCCCCCCTAGTCCTATATAAGTAGTCAATGACCACATGTGACCCCCCCTAGTCCTATATAAGTACTTAATGACCTCATGTGACCCACCCTAGTCCTATATAAGTACTTAATGACCCCACGTGACCCCCCCATGTCCTATATAAGTACTCAATGACCCCATGTGACCCCCTAGTCCTATATAAGTACTCAATGACCCCATGTGACCCACCCTATTCCTATATAAGTACTCAATGACCACATGTGACCCCCCCTATTCCTATATAAGTACTTAATGACCCCATGTGACCCACCCTAGTCCTATATAAGTACTCAATGACCCAACGTGACCCCCCCATATCCTATATAAGTACTCAATGACCCCATGTGACGCACCCTAGTCCTATATAAGAACTCAATGACCCCATGTGACCCACCCTAGTCCTATATAAGTACTCAATGACCACATGTGACCCCGCCCTAGTCCTATATAAGTACTTAATGACCCCATGTGAACCCCCCATGTCCTATATAAGTACTCAATGAACCCATGTGACCCCCCTAGTACTATATAAGTACTCAATGACCACATGTGACGCACCCTAGTCCTATATAAGAACTCAATGACCCCATGTGACCCACCCTAGTAATATATAAGTACTCAATGACCCAATGTGACGCACCCTAGTCCTATATAAGAACTCAATGACCCCATGTGACCCACCCTAGTAATATATAAGTACACAATAACCCCATGTGACCCACCCTAGTCCTATATAAGTACAAAATGACCCCATGTGACCCACCCTAGTCTTATATAAGTACTCAATGACACCATGTGACCACCCCTAGTCATATATAAGTACTCAATGACCCCATGTGACCCACCCTAGTCTTATATAAGTACTCAATGACCCCACGTGACCCCCCCATGTCCTATATAAGTACTCAATGACCCCATGTGACCCCCCTAGTCCTATATAAGAACTCAATGACACCATGTGACCCACCCTAGTAATATATAAGTACTCAATGACCCAATGTGACGCAATCTAGTCCTATATAAGAACTTAATGACCCAATGTGACCCACCCTAGTAATATATAAGTACACAATGACCCATGTGACCCACCCTAGTCCTATATAAGTACAAAATGACCCCATGTGACCCACCCTAGTCCTATATAAGTACTCAATGACCCCATGTGACCCCCCCTAGTCATATATAAGTTCTCAATGACCCCATGTGACCCACCCTAGTCCTATATAAGTACTCAATGACCCCATGTGACCCACCTTAGTTCTATATAAGTACTCAATGACCACACGTAACCCCCCCCATGTCCTATATAAGTACTCAATGACCCCATGTGACCCCCCTAGTACTATATAAGTACTCAATGACCCCATGTGACGCACCCTAGTCCTATAAAAGAACTCAATGACCCCATGTGACCCACCCTAGTAATATATAAGTACTCAATGACCCCATGTGATCCACCCTAGTCCTATATAAGTACAAAATGACCCCATGTAACCCACCCTAGTCCTATATAAGTACTAAATGACCCCATGTGACCCCCCCTAGTCATATATAAGTACTCAATGACCTCATGTGACCCCCCCCTAGTCCTATATAAGTACTTAATGACCGCATGTGACCCCCCCATATCCTATATAAGTACTCAATGACCCCATGTGACCCACCTAGTACTATATAAGTACTCAATGACCCAATGTGACGCACCATAGTCCTATATAAGAACTCAATGACCCCATGTGACCCACCCTAGTAATATATAAGTACTCAATGACACCATGTGACCCACCCTAGTCCTATATAAGTACAAAATGAGCCCATGTGACCCACCCTAGTTCTATATAAGTACTCAATGACCCCACGTGACCCCCACATGTCCTATATAAGTACTCAATGACCCCATGTGATCCACCCTAGTCCTATATAAGTACAAAATGACCCCATGTGACCCAACCTAGTCCTATATAAGTACTCAATGACCCCATGTGACCCACCCTAGTCCTATATAAGTACTCAATGACCCCAGTTCAGCCACCCTACTCCTATATAAGTAATCAATGACCCCATGTGACCCCCCCTAGTCCTATATAAGTAGTCATTGACCACATGTGACCCCCCCTAGTCCTATATAAGTACTTAATGACCCCATGTGACCCACCCTAGTCCTATATAAGTACTCAATGACCCCACGTGACCCCCCCATGTCCTATATAAGTACTCAATGACCCCATGTGACCCCCTAGTCCTATATAAGTACTCAATGACCCCATGTGACCCACCCTATTCCTATATAAGTACTCAATGACCACATGTGACCCCCCCTATTCCTATATAAGTACTTAATGACCCCATGTGACCCACCCTAGTCCTATATAAGTACTCAATGACCCAACGTGACCCCCCCATATCCTATATAAGTACTCAATGACCCCATGTGACGCACCCTAGTCCTATATAAGAACTCAATGACCCCATGTGACCCACCCTAGTAATATATAAGTAATCAATGACCCCATGTGACCCACCCTAGTCCTATATAAGTACAAAATGACCCCATGTGACCCACCCTAGTCCTATATAAGTACTCAATGACCCAATGTGACCCCCCCTAGTCCTATATAAGTACTCAATGACCACATGTGACCCCGCCCTAGTCCTATATAAGTACAAAATGAGCCCATGTGACCCACCCTAGTCCTATATAAGTACTCAATGACCCCACGTGACCCCCACATGTCCTATATAAGTACTCAATGACCCCATGTGATCCACCCTAGTCCTATATAAGTACAAAATGACCCCATGTGACCCAACCTAGTCCTATATAAGTACTCAATGACCCCATGTGACCCACCCTAGTCCTATATAAGTACTCAATGACCCCAGTTCAGCCACCCTACTCCTATATAAGTAATCAATGACCCCATGTGACCCCCCCTAGTCCTATATAAGTACTCAATGACCACATGTGACCCCCCCTAGTCCTATATAAGTACTTAATGACCCCATGTGACCCACCCTAGTCCTATATAAGTACTCAATGACCCCACGTGACCCCCCCATGTCCTATATAAGTACTCAATGACCCCATGTGACCCCCTAGTCCTATATAAGTACTCAATGACCCCATGTGACCCACCCTATTCCTATATAAGTACTCAATGACCACATGTGACCCCCCCTATTCCTATATAAGTACAAAATGACCCCATGTGACCCACCCTAGTCCTATATAAATACTCAATGACCCAATGTGACCCCCCCTAGTCATATATAAGTACTCAATGACCCCATGTGACCCACCCTAGTCCTATATAAGTACTCAATGACCACATGTGACCCCCCCCCCTAGTCCTATATAAGTACTTAATGACCCCATGTGACACCCCATGTCCTATATAAGTACTCAATGTCCCCATTTGACCCCCCCTAGTCATATATAAGTAATCAATGACCCCATGTGACCCACCCTAGTCCTATATAAGAACTCAATGACCCCATGTGACCCCCCCTAGTCCTATATAAGTACTCAATGACCCCATGTGACCCACCCTAGTCCTATATAAGTACTCAATGACCACACCTGACCCCTCCATGTCCTATATAAGTAATCAATGACCCCATGTGACCCACCCTAGTCCTATATAAGTACAAAATGACCCCATGTGACCCACCCTAGTCCTATATAAGTACTCAATGACCCCATGTGACCCCCCCTAGTCCTATATAAGTACTCAATGACCACATGTGACCCCGCCCTAGTCCTATATAAGTACAAAATGAGCCCATGTGACCCACCCTAGTCCTATATAAGTACTCAATGACCCCACGTGACCCCCACATGTCCTATATAAGTACTCAATGACCCCATGTGATCCACCCTAGTCCTATATAAGTACAAAATGACCCCATGTGACCCAACCTAGTCCTATATAAGTACTCAATGACCCCATGTGACCCACCCTAGTCCTATATAAGTAATCAATGACCCCAGTTCAGCCACCCTACTCCTATATAAGTAATCAATGACCCCATGTGACCCCCCCTAGTCCTATATAAGTACTCAATGACCACATGTGACCCCCCCTAGTCCTATATAAGTACTTAATGACCCCATGTGACCCATTCTAGTCCTATATAAGTACTCAATGACCCAACGTGACCCCCCCATATCCTATATAAGTACTCAATGACCCCATGTGACGCACCCTAGTCCTATATAAGAACTCAATGACCCCATGTGACCCACCCTAGTAATATATAAGTAATCAATGACCCCATGTGACCCACCCTAGTCCTATATAAGTACAAAATGACCCCATGTGACCCACCCTAGTCCTATATAAATACTCAATGACCCAATGTGACCCCCCCTAGTCATATATAAGTACTCAATGACCCCATGTGACCCACCCTAGTCCTATATAAGTACTCAATGACCACATGTGACCCCCCCCCCCTAGTCCTATATAAGTACTTAATGACCCCATGTGACACCCCATGTCCTATATAAGTACTCAATGTCCCCATTTGACCCCCCCTAGTCATATATAAGTAATCAATGACCCCATGTGACCCACCCTAGTCCTATATAAGAACTCAATGACCCCATGTGACCCCCCCTAGTCCTATATAAGTACTCAATGACCCCATGTGACCCACCCTAGTCCTATATAAGTACTCAATGACCACACCTGACCCCTCCATGTCCTATATAAGTACTCAATGACCCCATGTGACCCACCCTATTCCTATATAAGTACTCAATGACCCCATGTGACCCACCCTATTCCTAAATAAGTACTCAATGACCCCATGTGACCCACCCTAGTCCTATATAAGTACTCAATGACCCCACGTGACCCCCCCCATGTCATATATAAGTACTCAATGACCCCATGTGACCCACCCTATTCCTATATAAGTACTCAATGACCCCATGTGACCCACCCTAGTCCTATATAAGTACTCAATGACCCCATGTGACCCCCCTAGTCCTATACAAGTACTTAATGACCCCATGTGACCCCCCCTAGTCATATATAAGTACTCAATGACCCCATGTGACCCACCCTAGTCCTATATAAGTAATCAATGACCACATGTGACCCCGCCCTAGTCCTATATAAGTACAAAATGAGCCCATGTGACCCACCCTAGTCCTATATAAGTACTCAATGACCCCACGTGACCCCCACATGTCCTATATAAGTATTCAATGACCCCATGTGATCCACCCTAGTACTATATAAGTACTCAATGACCCCATGTGACGCACCCTAGTCCTATATAAGAACTCAATGACCCCATATGACCCACCCTAGTAATATATAAGAACTCAATGACCCAATGTGACGCACCCTAGTCCTATATAAGAACTCAATGACCCCATGTGACCTACCCTAGTAATATATAAGTACACCATGACCCATGTGACCCACCCTAGTCCTATATATGTACTCAATGACCCCATGTGACCACCTAGTCCTATATAAGTACTCAATGACCCCATGTGACCCACCCTATTCCTATATAAGTACTCAATGATCACATGTGACCCCCCCTATTCCTATATAAGTACTTAATGACCCCATGTGACCAACCCTAGTCCTATATAAGTACTCAATGACCCCACGTGACCCCCCCATATCCTATATAAGTACTCAATGACCCCATGTAACCCCCCTAGTACTATATAAGTACTCAATGACCACATTTGACGCACCCTAGACCTATATAAGAACTCAATGACCCCATGTGACCCACCCTAGTAATATATAAGTAATCATTGACCCCATGTGACCCCCCTAGTCCTATATAAGTACTCAATGACCCCATGTGACCCACCCTATTCCTATATAAGTACTCAATGACCCCATGTGACCCACCCTAGTCCTATATAAGTACTCAATGACCACACGTGACCCCTCCATGTCCTGTATAAGTACTCAATGACCCCATGTGACCCACCCTATTCCTATATAAGTACTCAATGACCCCATGTGACCCACCCTATTCCTATATAAGTACTCAATGACCCCATGTGACCCAACCTAGTCCTATATAAGTACTCAATGACCCCACGTGACCCCCCCATGTCCTATATAAGTACTCAATGACCCCATGTGACCCACCCTATTCCTATATAAGTACTCAATGACCCCATGTGACCCCCCCTAGTCATATATAAGTACTCAATGACCCCATGTGACCCCCCTAGTCCTATATAAGTACTCAATGATCCCATCGACCCACCCTATTCCTATATAAGTACTCAATGACCCCATGTGACCCACCCTAGTCCTATATAAGTACTCAATGACCCCATGTGACCCCCCTAGTCCTATACAAGTACTTAATGACACCATGTGACCCCCCCTAGTCATATATAAGTACTCAATGACCCCATGTGACCCACCCTAGTCCTATATAAGTACTCAATGACCACATGTGACCCCCCCCCCCTAGTCCTATATATGTACTTAATGACCCCACGTGACCCCCCCCCATGTCCTATATAAGTACTCAATGAACCCATGTGACCCCCCTAGTACTATATAAGTACTCAATGACCCCATGTGACGCACCCTAGTAATATATAAGTACTCAATGACCCAATGTGACGCAATCTAGTCCTATATAAGAACTTAATGACCCCATGTGACCCACCCTAGTAATATATAAGTACACAATGACCCATGTGACCCACCCTAGTCCTATATAAGTACTCAATGACCACATGTGACCCCCCCCCCCTAGTCCTATATATGTACTTAATGACCCCACGTGACCCCCCCCATGTCCTATATAAGTACTCAATGAACCCATGTGACCCCCCTAGTACTATATAAGTACTCAATGACCCCATGTGACCCACCCTAGTAATATATAAGTACTCAATGACCCAATGTGACGCAATCTAGTCCTATATAAGAACTTAATGACCCCATGTGACCCACCCTAGATATATATATGTACACAATGACCCATGTGACCCACCCTAGTCCTATATAAGTACAAAATGACCCCATGTGACCCACCCTAGTCCTATATAAGTACTCAATGACCCCATGTGACCCCCCCTAGTCATATATAAGTACTCAATGACCGCATGTGACCCACCCTAGTCCTATATAAGTACTTAATGACCCCATGTGACCCACCTTAGTCCTATATAAGTACTCAATGACCACACGTGACCCCCCTTGTCCTATATAAGTACTCAATGACCCCATGTGACCCCCCTAGTACTATATAAGTACTCAATGACCCCATGTGACGCACCCTAGTCCTATATAAGAACTCAATGACCCCATGTGACCCACCCTAGTAATATATAAGTACTCAATGACCCCATGTGACCCACCCTTGTCCTATATAAGTACAAAATGACCCCATGTAACCCACCCTAGTCCTATATAAGTACTAAATGACCCCATGTGACCCCCCCTAGTCATATATAAGTACTCAATGACCTCATGTGACCCACCCTAGTCCTATATAAGTACTCAATGACCCCATGTGACCCCCCCTAGTCCTATATAAGTACTCAATGACCCCATGTGACCCCCCCTAGTCATGTATAAGTACTCAATGACCCCATGTGACCCACCCTAGTCGTATATAAGTACTCAATGACCATATGTGACCCCCCCTAGTCCTATATAAGTACTTAATGACCCCATGTGACCCCCCCATATCCTATATAAGTACTCAATGACCCCATGTGACCCCCCCTAGTCCTACATAAGTACAAAATGAGCCCATGTGACCCACCCTAGTCCTATATAAGTACTCAATGACCCCACGTGACCCCCACATGTCCTATATAAGTACTCAATGACCCCATGTGATCCACCCTAGTCCTATATAAGTACAAAATGACCCCATGTGACCCAACCTAGTCCTATATAAGTACTCAATGACCCCATGTGACCCACCCTAGTCCTATATAAGTACTCAATGACCCCATGTGACCCCCCCTAGTCCTACATAAGTACTCAATGACCCCAGGTCAGCCACCCTACTCCTATATAAGTAATCAATGACCCCATGTGACCCACCCTAGTCCTATATAAGTACAAAATGACCCCATGTGACCCACCCTAGTCCTATATAAGTACTCAATGACCCCACGTGACCCCCACATGTCCTATATAAGTACTCAATGACCACACGTGACCCCTCCATGTCCTATATAAGTACTCAATGACCCCATGTGACCCACCCTATTCCTATATAAGTACTCAATGACCCCATGTGACCCACCCTAGTCCTATATAAGTACTCAATGACCCCATGTGACCCACCCTAGTCCTATATAAGTACTCAATGACCACACGTGACCCCTCCATGTCTATATAAGTACTCAATGACCCCATGTGACCCACCCTATTCCTATATAAGTACTCAATGACCCCAGGTCAGCCACCCTACTCCTATATAAGTAATCAATGACCCCATGTGACCCACCCTAGTCCTATATAAGTACTCAATGACCCCACGTGACCCCCCCCATGTCATATATAAGTACTCAATGACCCCATGTGACCCACCCTATTCCTATATAAGTACTCAATGACCCCATGTGACCCACCCTAGTCCTATATAAGTACTCAATGACCCCATGTGACCCCCCTAGTCCTATACAAGTACTTAATGACCCCATGTGACCCCCCCTAGTCATATATAAGTACTTAATGACCCCATGTGACCCACCTTAGTCCTATATAAGTACTCAATGACCACATGTGACCCCGCCCTAGTCCTATATAAGTACTTAATGACCCCATGTGAACCCCACATGTCCTATATAAGTACTCTATGAACCCATGTGACCCCCCTAGTACTATATAAGTACTCAATGACCCCATGTGACGCATCCTAGTCCTATATAAGAACTCAATGACCCCATGTGACCCACCCTAGTAATATAAAAGTACTCAATGACCCAATGTGACGCGCCCTAGTCCTATATAAGAACTCAATGACCCCATGTGACCCACCCTAGTAACATATAAGTACACAATAACCCCATGTGACCCACCCTAGTCTTATATAAGTACAAAATGACCCCATGTGACCCACCCTAGTCCTATATAAGTACTCAATGACACCATGTGACCACCCCTAGTCATATATAAGTACTCAATGACCCCATGTGACCCACCCTAGTCCTATATAAGTCCTCAATGACCCCATGTGACCCACCCTAGTCTTATATAAGTACTCAATGACCCCACGTGACCCCCCCATGTCCTATATAAGTACTCAATGACCCCATGTGACCCCCCTAGTACTATATAAGTACTCAATGACCCCATGTGACGCACCCTAGTCCTATATAAGAACTCAATGACCCCATGTGACCCACCCTAGTAATATATAAGTACTCAATGACCCCATGTGACCCATCCTAGTCCTATATAAGTACAAAATGACCCCATGTGACCCACCCTAGTCCTATATAAGTACTCAATGGCCCCATGTGACCCCCCCTAGTCATATATAAGTACTCGATGACCCCATGTTACCCACCCTATTCCTATATAAGTACTCAATGACCCCATGTGACCCCCCTAGTCCTATGTAAGTACTCAATGACCCCATCGACCCACCCTATTCCTATATAAGTACTCAATGACCCCATGTGACCCACCCTAGTCCTATATAAGTACTCAATGACCCCATGTGACCCACCCTAGTCCTATATAAGTACTCAATGACCCCATGTGACCCCCCCTAGTCATATATAAGTACTCAATGACCCCATGTTACCCACCCTAGTCCTATATAAGTACTCAATGACCCCATGCGACCCACAGTAGTATAATATAAGTACACAATGACCCATGTGACCCACCCTAGTCCTATATAAATACAAAATGACGCCATGTGACCCACCCTAGTCCTATATAAGTACTCAATGACCCCATGTGACCCCCTAGTCCTATATAAGTACTCAATGACCACATGTGACCCACCCTATTCCTATATAAGTACTCAAAGACCCCATGTGACCCCCCTAGTCCTATATAAGTACTCAATGACCCCATCGACCCACCCTATTCCTATATAAGTACTCAATGACCCCATGTGACCCACCCTAGTCCTATATAAGTACTCAATGACCCCATGTGACCCCCCTAGTCCTATTCAAGTACTTAATGACCCCATGTGACCCCCCCTAGTCATATATAAGTACTCAATGACCCCATGTGACCCACCCTAGTCCTACATAAGTACTCAATGACCACATGTGACCCCCCCCCTAGTCCTATATAAGTACTTAATGACCCCATGTGATCCCCCCATGTCCTATATAAGAACTCAATGACCCCATGTGACCCACCCTAGTAATATATAAGTACTCAATTACCCAATGTGACGCACCCTAGTCCTATATAAGAACTCAATGACCCCATGTGACTCACCCTAGTAATATATAAGTACACAATGACCCATGTGACCCACCCTAGTCCTATATAAGTACTCAATGACCCCATGTGACCCCCTAGTCCTATATAAGTACTCAATGACCCCATGTGACCCAACCTAGTCCTATATAAGTACTCAATGACCCCACGTGACCCCCCTATGTCCTATATAAGTACTCAATGACCCCATGTGACCCACCCTATTCCTATATAAGTACTCAATGACCACATGTGACCCCCCCCCCTAGTCCTATATATGTACTTAATGACCCCACGTGACCCCCCCCATGTCCTATATAAGTACTCAATGAACGCATGTGACCCCCCTAGTACTATATAAGTACTCAATGACCCCATGTGACGCACCCTAGTCCTATATAAGAACTCAATGACCCCATGTGACCCACCCTAGTAATATATAAGTACTCAATGACCCAATGTGACGCAATCTAGTCCTATATAAGAACTTAATGACCCCATGTGACCCACCCTAATAATATATAAGTACACAATGACCCATGTGACCCACCCTAGTCCTATATAAGTACAAAATGACCCCATGTGACCCACCCTAGTCCTATATAAGTACTCAATGACCCCATGTGACCCCCCCTAGTCATATATAAGTACTCAATGACCCCATGTGACCCACCCTAGTCCTATATAAGTACTCAATGACCCCATGTGACCCACCTTAGTCCTATATAAGTACTCAATGACCACACGTGACCCCCCATGTCCTATATAAGTACTCAATGACCCCATGTGACCCCCCTAGTACTATATAAGTACTCAATGACCCCATGTGACGCACCCTAGTCCTATATAAGAACTCAATGACCCCATGTGACCCCCCCTAGTCATATATAAGTACTCAATGACCTCATGTGACCCACCCTAGTCCTATATAAGTACTCAATGACCCCATGTGACCACCCCTAGTCCTATATAAGTACTCAATGACCCCATGTGACCCCCCCTAGTCATGTATAAGTACTCAATGAACCCATGTGACCCACCCTAGTCGTATATAAGTACTCAATGACCATATGTGACCCCCCCTAGTCCTATATAAGTACTTAATGACCCCATGTGACCCCCCCATATCCTATATAAGTACTCAATGACCCCATGTGACCCCCCCTAGTCCTACATAAGTACAAAATGAGCCCATGTGACCCACCCTAGTCCTATATAAGTACTCAATGACCCCACGTGACCCCCACATGTCCTATATAAGTACTCAATGACCCCATGTGATCCACCCTAGTCCTATATAAGTACAAAATGACCCCATGTGACCCAACCTAGTCCTATATAAGTACTCAATGACCCCATGTGACCCACCCTAGTCCTATATAAGTACTCAATGACCCCATGTGACCCCCCCTAGTCCTACATAAGTACTCAATGACCCCAGGTCAGCCACCCTACTCCTATATAAGTAATCAATGACCCCATGTGACCCACCCTAGTCCTATATAAGTACAAAATGACCCCATGTGACCCACCCTAGTCCTATATAAGTACTCAATGACCCCACGTGACCCCCACATGTCCTATATAAGTACTCAATGACCACACGTGACCCCTCCATGTCCTATATAAGTACTCAATGACCCCATGTGACCCACCCTATTCCTATATAAGTACTCAATGACCCCATGTGACCCACCCTAGTCCTATATAAGTACTCAATGACCCCATGTGACCCACCCTAGTCCTATATAAGTACTCAATGACCACACGTGACCCCTCCATGTCCTATATAAGTACTCAATGACCCCATGTGACCCACCCTATTCCTATATAAGTACTCAATGACCCCATGTGACCCACCCTATTCCTATATAAGTACTCAATGACCCCATGTGACCCACCCTAGTCCTATATAAGTACTCAATGACCCCACGTGACCCCCCCCCATGTCATATATAAGTACTCAATGACCCCATGTGACCCACCCTATTCCTATATAAGTACTCAATGACCCCATGTGACCCACCCTAGTCCTATATAAGTACTCAATGACCCCATGTGACCCCCCTAGTCCTATACAAGTACTTAATGACCCCATGTGACCCCCCCTAGTCATATATAAGTACTCAATGACCCCATGTGACCCACCTTAGTCCTATATAAGTACTCAATGACCACATGTGACCCCGCCCTAGTCCTATATAAGTACTTAATGACCCCATGTGAACCCCACATGTCCTATATAAGTACTCTATGAACCCATGTGACCCCCCTAGTACTATATAAGTACTCAATGACCCCATGTGACGCATCCTAGTCCTATATAAGAACTCAATGACCCCATGTGACCCACCCTAGTAATATAAAAGTACTCAATGACCCAATGTGACGCGCCCTAGTCCTATATAAGAACTCAATGACCCCATGTGACCCACCCTATTAATATATAAGTACACAATAACCCCATGTGACCCACCCTAGTCCTATATAAGTACAAAATGACCCCATGTGACCCACCCTAGTCCTATATAAGTACTCAATGACACCATGTAACCACCCCTAGTCATATATAAGTACTCAATGACCCCATGTGACCCACCCTAGTCCTATATAAGTCCTCAATGACCCCATGTGACCCACCCTAGTCTTATATAAGTACTCAATGACCCCACGTGACCCCCCCATGTCCTATATAAGTACTCAATGACCCCATGTGACCCCCCTAGTACTATATAAGTACTCAATGACCCCATGTGACGCACCCTAGTCCTATATAAGAACTCAATGACCCCATGTGACCCACCCTAGTAATATATAAGTACTCAATGACCCCATGTGACCCACCCTAGTCCTATATAAGTACAAAATGACCCCATGTGACCCACCCTAGTCCTATATAAGTACTCAATGGCCCCATGTGACCCCCCCTAGTCATATATAAGTACTCGATGACCCCATGTTACCCACCCTATTCCTATATAAGTACTCAATGACCCCATGTGACCCCCCTAGTCCTATATAAGTACTCAATGACCCCATCGACCCACCCTATTCCTATATAAGTACTCAATGACCCCATGTGACCCACCCTAGTCCTATATAAGTACTCAATGACCCCATGTGACCCACCCTAGTCCTATATAAGTACTCAATGACCCCATGTGACCCCCCCTAGTCATATATAAGTACTCAATGACCCCATGTTACCCACCCTAGTCCTATATAAGTACTCAATGACCCCATGCGACCCACAGTAGTATAATATAAGTACACAATGACCCATGTGACCCACCCTAGTCCTATATAAATACAAAATGACCCCATGTGACCCACCCTAGTCCTATATAAGTACTCAATGACCCCATGTGACCCCCTAGTCCTATATAAGTACTCAATGACCACATGTGACCCACCCTATTCCTATATAAGTACTCAAAGACCCCATGTGACCCCCCTAGTCCTATATAAGTACTCAATGACCCCATCGACCCACCCTATTCCTATATAAGTACTCAATGACCCCATGTGACCCACCCTACTCCTATATAAGTACTCAATGACCCCATGTGACCCCCCTAGTCCTATTCAAGTACTTAATGACCCCATGTGACCCCCCCATGTCCTATATAAGAACTCAATGACCCCATGTGACCCACCCTAGTAATATATAAGTACTCAATGACCCAATGTGACGCACCCTAGTCCTATATAAGAACTCAATGACCCCATGTGACCCACCCTAGTAATATATAAGTACACAATGACCCATGTGACCCACCCTAGTCCTATATAAGTACTCAATGACCCCATGTGACCCCCTAGTCCTATATAAGTACTCAATGACCCCATGTGACCCAACCTAGTCCTATATAAGTACTCAATGACCCCACGTGACCCCCCTATGTCCTATATAAGTACTCAATGACCCCATGTGACCCACCCTATTCCTATATAAGTACTCAATGACCCCATGTGACCCCCCCTAGTCATATATAAGTACTCAATGACCCCATGTGACCTACCCTAGTCCTATATAAGTACTCAATGACCACATGTGACCCCCCCCTAGTCCTATATATGTACTTAATGACCCCATGTGACCCCCCCCATGTCCTATATAAGTACTCAATGAACCCATGTGACCCCCCTAGTACTATATAAGTACTCAATGACCCCATGTGACGCACCTTAGTCCTATATAAGTACTCAATGACCCCATGTGACCCACCCTATTCCTATATAAGTACTCAATGGCCCCATGTGACCCCCCCTAGTCATATATAAGTACTCAATGACCCCATGTGACCTACCCTAGTCCTATATAAGTACTCAATGACCACATGTGACCCCCCCCTAGTCCTATATATGTACTTAATGACCCCATGTGACCCCCCCCATGTCCTATATAAGTACTCAATGAACCCATGTGACCACCCTAGTACTATATAAGTACTCAATGACCCCATGTGACGCACCTTAGTCCTATATAAGAACTCAATGACCCCATGTGACCCACCCTAGTAATATATAAGTACTCAATGACCCAATGTGACGCAATATAGTCCTATATAAGAACTTAATGACCCCATGTGACCCACCCTAGTAATATATAAGTACACAATGACCCATGTGACCCAACCTAGTCCTATATAAGTACAAAATGACCCCATGTGACCCACCCTAGTCCTATATAAGTACTCAATGACCCCATGTGACCCCCCCTAGTCATATATAAGTACTCAATGACCCCATGTGACCCACCCTAGTCCTATATAAGTACTCAATGACCCCATGTGACCCACCTTAGTCCTATATAAGTACTCAATGACCACACGTGACCCCCCCATGTCCTATATAAGTACTCAATGACCCCATGTGACCCCCCTAGTACTATATAAGTACTCAATGACCCCATGTGACGCACCCTAGTCCTATATAAGAACTCAATGACCCCATGTGACCCACCCTAGTAATATATAAGTACTCAATGACCCCATGTGACCCACCCTAGTCCTATATAAGTACAAAATGACCCCATGTAACCCACCCTAGTCCTATATAAGTACTAAATGACCCCATGTGACCCCCCCTAGTCATATATAAGTACTCAATGACCTCATGTGACCCACCCTAGTCCTATATAAGTACTCAATGACCCCATGTGACCCCCCCTAGTCCTATATAAGTACTCAATGACCCCATGTGACCCACCCTAGTCGTATATAAGTACTCAATGACCATATGTGACCCCCCCCTAGTCCTATATAAGTACTTAATGACCCCATGTGACCCCCCCATATCCTATATAAGTACTCAATGACCCCATGTGACCCCCCCTAGTCCTACATAAGTACAAAATGAGCCCATGTGACCCACCCTAATCCTATATAAGTACTCAATGACCCCACGTGACCCCCACATGTCCTATATAAGTACTCAATGACCCCACGTGACCCCCACATGTCCTATATAAGTACTCAATGACCCCATGTGATCCACCCTAGTCCTATATAAGTACAAAATGACCCCATGTGACCCAACCTAGTCCTATATAAGTACTCAATGACCCCATGTGACCCACCCTAGTCCTATATAAGTACTCAATGACCCCATGTGACCCCCCCTAGTCCTACATAAGTACTCAATGACCCCAGGTCAGCCACCCTACTCCTATATAAGTAATCAATGACCCCATGTGACCCACCCTAGTCCTATATAAGTACAAAATGACCCCATGTGACCCACCCTAGTCCTATATAAGTACTCAATGACCCCACGTGACCCCCACATGTTCTATATAAGTACTCAATGACCACACGTGACCCCTCCATGTCCTATATAAGTACTCAATGACCCCATGTGACCCACCCTATTCCTATATAAGTACTCAATGACCCCATGTGACCCACCCTAGTCCTATATAAGTACTCAATGACCCCATGTGACCCACCCTAGTCCTATATAAGTACTCAATGACCACACGTGACCCCTCCATGTCCTATATAAGTACTCAATGACCCCATGTGACCCACCCTATTCCTATATAAGTACTCAATGACCCCATGTGACCCACCCTATTCCTATATAAGTACTCAATGACCCCATGTGACCCACCCTAGTCCT
Source organism: Prorops nasuta (assembly GCF_024137725.1). Lineage (NCBI taxonomy): Eukaryota > Metazoa > Arthropoda > Insecta > Hymenoptera > Bethylidae > Prorops > Prorops nasuta. The sequence continues at coordinate 2,051,299 of NW_027116837.1, forward strand.
ATATAAGTACTCAATGACCCCACGTGACCCCCCCCATGTCATATATAAGTACTCAATGACCCCATGTGACCCACCCTATTCCTATATAAGTACTCAATGACCCCATGTGACCCCCCCTAGTCATATATAAGTACTCAATGACCCCATGTGACCTACCCTAGTCCTATATAAGTACTCAATGACCACATGTGACCCCCCCCTAGTCCTATATATGTACTTAATGACCCCATGTGACCCCCCCATGTCCTATATAAGTACTCAATGAACCCATGTGACCCCCCTAGTACTATATAAGTACTCAATGACCCCATGTGACGCACCTTAGTCCTATATAAGAACTCAATGAACCCATGTGACCCACCCTAGTAATATATAAGTACTCAATGACCCAATGTGACGCAATCTAGTCCTATATAAGAACTTAATGACCCCATGTGACCCACCCTAGTAATATATAAGTACACAATGACCCATGTGACCCACCCTAGTCCTATATAACTACAAAATGACCCCATGTGACCCACCCTAGTCCTATATAAGTACTCAATGACCCCATGTGACCCCCCCTAGTCATATATAAGTACTCAATGACCCAATGTGACCCACCCTAGTCCTATATAAGTACTCAATGACCCCATGTGACCCACCTTAGTCCTATATAAGTACTCAATGACCACACGTGACCCCCCCATGTCCTATATAAGTACTCAATGACCCCATGTGACCCCCCTAGTACTATATAAGTACTCAATGACCCCATGTGACGCACCCTAGTCCTATATAAGAACTCAATGACCCCATGTGACCCACCCTAGTAATATATAAGTACTCAATGACCCCATGTGACCCACCCTAGTCCTATATAAGTACAAAATGACCCCATGTAACCCACCCTAGTCCTATATAAGTACTAAATGACCCCATGTGACCCCCCCTAGTCATATATAAGTACTCAATGACCTCATGTGACCCACCCTAGTCCTATATAAGTACTCAATGACCCCATGTGACCCCCCCTAGTCATGTATAAGTACTCAATGACCCCATGTGACCCACCCTAGTCGTATATAAGTACTCAATGACCATATGTGACCCCCCCCTAGTCCTATATAAGTACTTAATGACCCCATGTGACCCCCCCATATCCTATATAAGTACTCAATGACCCCATGTGACCCCCCCTAGTCCTACATAAGTACAAAATGAGCCCAAGTGACCCACCCTAATCCTATATAAGTACTCAATGACCCCACGTGACCCCAACATGTCCTATATAAGTACTCAATGACCCCATGTGATCCACCCTAGTCCTATATAAGTACAAAATGACCCCATGTGACCCAACCTAGTCCTACATAAGTACTCAATGACCCCATGTGACCCACCCTAGTCCTATATAAGTACTCAATGACCCCATGTGACCCCCCCTAGTCCTACATAAGTACTCAATGACCCCAGGTCAGCCACCCTACTCCTATATAAGTAATCAATGACCCCATGTGACCCACCCTAGTCCAATATAAGTACAAAATGACCCCATGTGACCCACCCTAGTCCTATATAAGTACTCAATGACCCCACGTGACCCCCACATGTTCTATATAAGTACTCAATGACCACACGTGACCCCTCCATGTCCTATATAAGTACTCAATGACCCCATGTGACCCACCCTATTCCTATATAAATACTCAATGACCCCATGTGACCCACCCTAGTACTATATAAGTACTCAATGACCCCATGTGACCCACCCTAGTCCTATATAAGTACTCAATGACCACACGTGACCCCTCCATGTCCTATATAAGTACTCAATGACCCCATGTGACCCACCCTATTCCTATATAAGTACTCAATGACCCCATGTGACCCACCCTATTCCTATATAAGTACTCAATGACCCCATGTGACCCACCCTAGTCCTATATAAGTACTCAATGACCCCATGTGACCCACCCTAGTCCTATATAAGTACTCAATGACCCCACGTGACCCCCCCCCATGTCATATATAAGTACTCAATGACCCCATGTGACCCACCCTAGTCCTATATAAGTACTCAATGACCCCATGTGACCCACCCTAGTCCTATATAAGTACTCAGTGGCCCCATGTGACCCCCCCTAGTCATATATAAGTACTCGATGACCCCATGTTACACACCCTAGTCCTATATAAGTACTCAATGACCACATGTGACCCACCCTAGTAATATATAAGTACACAATGACCCATGTGACCCACCCTATTCCTATATAAGTACTCAATGACCCCATGTGACCCACCCTATTCCTATATAAGTACTCAATGACCCCATGTGACCCACCCTAGTCCTATATAAGTACTCAATGACCCCACGTGACCCCCCCCCATGTCCTATATAAGTACTCAATGACCCCATGTGACCCACTCTATTCCTATATAAGTACTCAATGACCCCATGTGACCCCCCCTAGTCATATATAAGTACTCAATGACCCCATGTGACCCCCCTAGTCCTATATAAGTACTCAATGACCCCATCGACCAACCCTATTCCTATATAAGTACTCAATGACCCCATGTGACCCACCCTTGTCCTATATAAGTACTCAATGACCCCATGTGACCCCCCTAGTCCTATACAAGTACTTAATGACCCCATGTGACCCCCCCTAGTCATATATAAGTACTCAATGACCCCATGTGACCCACCCTAGTCCTATATAAGTACTCAATGACCACATGTGACCCCCCCTAGTCCTATATAAGTACTTAATGACCCCATGTGACCCCCCCATGTCCTATATAAGTACTTAATGACCCCATGTGAACCCCCCATGTCCTATATAAGTACTCAATGAACCCATGTGACCCCCCTAGTACTATATAAGTACTCAATGACCCCATGTGACGCACCCTATTCCTATATAAGAACTCAATGACCCCATGTGACCCACCCTAGTAATATATAAGTACTCAATGACCCAATGTGACGCACCCTAGTCCTATATAAGAACTCAATGACCTCATGTGACCCACCCAAGTAATATATAAGTACACAATGACCCCATGTGACCCACCCTAGTCCTATATAAGTACAAAATGACCCCATGTGACCCACCCTAGTCCTATATAAGTACTCAATGACCCCATGTGACCACCCCTAGTCATATATAAGTACTCAATGACCCCATGTGACCCACCCTAGTCCTATATAAGTACTCAATGACCCCATGTGACCCACCCTAGTCCTATATAAGTACTCAATGACCCCACGTGACCCCCCCATGTCCTATATAAGTACTCAATGACCCCATGTGACCCCCCTAGTACTATATAAGTACTCAATGACCCCATGTGACGCACCCTAGTCCTATATAAGAACTCAATGACCCCATGTGACCCACCCTAGTAATATATAAGTACTCAATGACCCCACGTGACCCCCACATGTTCTATATAAGTACTCAATGACCACACGTGACCCCTCCATGTCCTATATAAGTACTCAATGACCCCATGTGACCCACCCTATTCCTATATAAGTACTCAATGACCCCATGTGACTCACCCTAGTCCTATATAAGTACTCAATGACCCCATGTGACCCACCCTAGTCCTATATAAGTACTCAATGACCACACGTGATCCCTCCATGTCCTATATAAGTACTCAATGACCCCATGTGACCCACCCTATTCCTATATAAGTACTCAATGACCCCATGTGACCCACCCTATTCCTATATAAGTACTCAATGACCCCATGTGACCCACCCTAGTCCTATATAAATACTCAATGACCCCACGTGACCCCCCCCCCATGTCATATATAAGTACTCAATGACCCCATGTGACCCACCCTATTCCTATATAAGTACTCAATGACCCCATGTGACCCACCCTAGTCCTATATAAGTACTCAATGACCCCATGTGACCCACCCTAGTCCTATATAAGTACTCAGTGGCCCCATGTGACCCCCCCTAGTCATATATAAGTACTCGATGACCCCATGTTACACACCCTAGTCCTATATAAGTACTCAATGACCACATGTGACCCACCCTAGTAATATATAAGTACACAATGACCCATGTGACCCACCCTATTCCTATATAAGTACTCAATGACCCCATGTGACCCACCCTATTCCTATATAAGTACTCAATGACCCCATGTGACCCACCCTAGTCCTATATAAGTACTCAATGACCCCACGTGACCCCCCCATGTCCTATATAAGTACTCAATGACCCCATGTGACCCACTCTATTCCTATATAAGTACTCAATGACCCCATGTGACCCCCCCTAGTCATATATAAGTACTCAATGACCCCATTTGACCCCCCTAGTCCTATATAAGTACTCAATGACCCCATCGACCAACCCTATTCCTATATAAGTACTCAATGACCCCATGTGACCCACCCTTGTCCTATATAAGTACTCAATGACCCCATGTGACCCCCCTAGTCCTATACAAGTACTTAATGACCCCATGTGACCCCCCCTAGTCATATATAAGTACTCAATGACCCCATGTGACCCACCCTAGTCCTATATAAGTACTCAATGACCACATGTGACCTCCCCTAGTCCTATATAAGTACTTAATGACCCCATGTGACCCCCCCATGTCCTATATAAGTACTTAATGACCCCATGTGAACCCCCCATGTCCTATATAAGTACTCAATGAACCCATGTTACCCCCCTAGTACTATATAAGTACTCAATGACCCCATGTGACGCACCCTATTCCTATATAAGAACTCAATGACCCCATGTGACCCACCCTAGTAATATATAAGTACTCAATGACCCAATGTGACGCACCCTAGTCCTATATAAGAACTCAATGACCTCATGTGACCCACCCAAGTAATATATAAGTACACAATGACCCCATGTGACCCACCCTAGTCCTATATAAGTACTCAATGACCCCATGTGACCCACCCTAGTCCTATATAAGTACTCAATGACCCCACGTGACCCCCCCATGTCCTATATAAGTACTCAATGACCCCATGTGACCCCCCTAGTACTATATAAGTACTCAATGACCCCATGTGACGCACCCTAGTCCTATATAAGAACTCAATGACCCCATGTGACCCACCCTAGTAATATATAAGTACTCAATGACACCATGTGACCCACCCTAGTCCTATATAAGTACAAAATGACCCCATGTGACCCACCCTAGTCCTATATAAGTACTCAATGACCCCATGTGACCCCCCCTAGTCATATATAAGTACTCAATGACCCCATGTTACCCACCCTAGTCCTACATAAGTACTCAATGACCCCATGCGACCCACAGTAGTATAATATAAGTACACAATGACCCATGTGACCCACCCTAGTCCTATATAAATACAAAATGACCCCATGTGACCCACCCTAGTCCTATATAAGTACTCAATGACCCCATCGACCCACCCTATTCCTATATAAGTACTCAATGACCCCATGTGACCCACCCTAGTCCTATATAAGTACTCAATGACCCCATGTGACCCCCCTAGTCCTATTCAAGTACTTAATGACCCCGTATGACCCCCCCTAGTCATATATAAGTACTCAATGACCCCATGTGACCCACCCTAGTCCTATATAAGTACTCAATGACCACATGTGACCCCCCCCTAGTCCTATATAAGTACTTAATGACCCCATGTGACCCCCCCATGTCCTATATAAGAACTCAATGACCCTAGTGACCACCCTAGTAATATATAAGTACTCAATGACCCAATGTGACGCACCCTAGTCCTATATAAGAACTCAATGACCCCATTTGACCCACCCTAGTAATATATAAGTACACAATGACCCATGTGACCCACCCTAGTCCTATATAAGTACTCAATGACCCCATGTGACCCCCTAGTCCTATATAAGTACTCAATGACCCCATGTGACCCACCCTATTCCTATATAAGTACTCAATGACCCCATGTGACCCCCCTAGTCCTATTCAAGTACTTAATGACCCCGTATGACCCCCCCTAGTCATATATAAGTACTCAATGACCCCATGTGACCCACCCTAGTCCTATATAAGTACTCAATGACCACATGTGACCCCCCCCTAGTCCTATATAAGTACTTAATGACCCCATGTGACCCCCCCATGTCCTATATAAGAACTCAATGACCCTAGTGACCACCCTAGTAATATATAAGTACTCAATGACCCAATGTGACGCACCCTAGTCCTATATAAGAACTCAATGACCCCATGTGACCCACCCTAGTAATATATAAGTACACAATGACCCATGTGACCCACCCTAGTCCTATATAAGTACTCAATGACCCCATGTGACCCCCTAGTCCTATATAAGTACTCAATGACCCCATGTGACCCACCCTATTCCTATATAAGTACTCAATGATCACATGTGACCCCCCCTATTCCTATATAAGTACTTAATGACCCCATGTGACCCACCCTAGTCCTATATAAGTACTCAATGACCCCACGTGACCCCCCCATATCCTATATAAGTACTCAATGACCCCATGTAACCCCCCTAGTACTATATAAGTACTCAATGACCACATGTGACGCACCCTAGTCCTATATAAGAACTCAATGACCCCATGTGACCCACCCTAGTAATATATAAGTAATCAATGACCCCATGTGACCCACCTTAGCCCTATATAAGTACAAAATGACCCCATGTGAACCACCCTAGTCCTATATAAGTACTCAATGACCCCATGTGACCCCCCCTAGTCATATATAAGTACTCAATGACCCCATGTGACCCACCCTAGTCCTATATAAGTACTCAATGACAACATGTGACCCCCCCCCCCCTAGTCCTATATAAGTACTTAATGACCCCATGTGACACCCCATGTCCTATATAAGTACTCAATGACCCCATTTGACCCCCCCTAGTCATATATAAGTAATCAATGACCCCATGTGACCCCCCCTAGTCCTATATAAGTACTCAATGACCCCATGTGACCCACCCTAGTCCTATATAAGTACTCAATGACCACACGTGACCCCTCCATGTCCTATATAAGTACTCAATGACCCCATGTGACCCACCCTATTCCTATATAAGTACTCAATGACCCCATGTGACCAACCCTATTCCTATATAAGTACTCAATGACCCCATGTGACCCACCCTAGTCCTATATAAGTACTCAATGACCCCACGTGACCCCACCCCATGTCCTATATAAGTACTCAATGACCACATGTGACCCCCCCCTAGTCCTATATAAGTACTTAATGACCCCATGTGACACCCCATGTCCTATATAAGTACTCAATGACCCCATTTGACCCACCCTATTCCTATATAAGTACTCAATGACCCCATGTGACCCACCCTATTCCTATATAAGTACTCAATGACCTCATGTGACCCCCCCTATTCCTATATAAGTACTTAATGACCCCATGTGACCCACCCTAGTCCTATATAAGTACTCAATGACCCCACGTGACCCCCCCATATCCTATATAAGTACTCAATGACCCCATGTGACGCACCCTAGTCCTATATAAGAACTCAATGACCCCATATGACCCACCCTAGTGATATATAAGTAATCAATGACCCCATGTGACCCACCCTAGTCCTATATAAGTACAAAATGACCCCATGTGACCCACCCTAGTCCTATATAAGTACTCAATGACCCCATGTGACCCCCCCTAGTCATATATAAGTACTCAATGACCCCATGTGACCCACCCTAGTCCTATATAAGTACTCAATGACCACATGTGACCCCCCCTATTCCTATATAAGTACTTAATGACCCCATGTGACCCACCCTAGTCCTATATAAGTACTCAATGACCCCACGTGACCCCCCCATATCCTATATAAGTACTCAATGACCCCATGTAACCCCCCTAGTACTATATAAGTACTCAATGACCACATGTGACGCACCCTAGTCCTATATAAGAACTCAATGACCCCATGTGACCCACCCTAGTAATATATAAGTAATCAATGACCCCATGTGACCCACCTTAGCCCTATATAAGTACAAAATGACCCCATGTGAACCACCCTAGTCATATATAAGTACTCAATGACCCCATGTGACCCCCCCTAGTCATATATAAGTACTCAATGACCCCATGTGACCCACCCTAGTCCTATATAAGTACTCAATGACCACATGTGACCCCCCCCCCTAGTCCTATATAAGTACTTAATGACCCCATGTGACACCCCATGTCCTATATAAGTACTCAATGACCCCATTTGACCCCCCCTAGTCATATATAAGTAATCAATGACCCCATGTGACCCCCCCTAGTCCTATATAAGTACTCAATGACCCCATGTGACCCACCCTAGTCCTATATAAGTACTCAATGACCACACGTGACCCCTCCATGTCCTATATAAGTACTCAATGACCCCATGTGACCCACCCTATTCCTATATAAGTACTCAATGACCCCATGTGACCAACCCTATTCCTATATAAGTACTCAATGACCCCATGTGACCCACCCTAGTCCTATATAAGTACTCAATGACCCCACGTGACCCCACCCCATGTCCTATATAAGTACTCAATGACCACATGTGACCCCCCCCTAGTCCTATATAAGTACTTAATGACCCCATGTGACACCCCATGTCCTATATAAGTACTCAATGACCCCATTTGACCCACCCTATTCCTATATAAGTACTCAATGACCCCATGTGACCCACCCTATTCCTATATAAGTACTCAATGACCTCATGTGACCCCCCCTATTCCTATATAAGTACTTAATGACCCCATGTGACCCACCCTAGTCCTATATAAGTACTCAATGACCCCACGTGACCCCCCCATATCCTATATAAGTACTCAATGACCCCATGTGACGCACCCTAGTCCTATATAAGAACTCAATGACCCCATATGACCCTCCCTAGTGATATATAAGTAATCAATGACCCCATGTGACCAACCCTAGTCCTATATAAGTACAAAATGACCCCATGTGACCCACCCTAGTCCTATATAAGTACTCAATGACCCCATGTGACCCCCCCTAGTCATATATAAGTACTCAATGACCCCATGTGACCCACCCTAGTCCTATATAAGTACTCAATGACCACATGTGACCCCCCCCCCTAGTCCTATATAAGTACTTAATGACCCCATGTGACACCCCATGTCCTATATAAGTACTCAATGACCCCATTTGACCCCCCCTTGTCATATATAAGTAATCAATGACCCCATGTGACCCACCCTAGTCCTATATAAGAACTCAATGACCCCATGTGACCCCCCCTAGTCCTATATAAGTACTCAATGACCACACGTGACCCCTCCATGTCCTATATAAGTACTCAATGACCCCATGTGACCCACCCTAATCCTATATAAGTACTCAATGACTTCATGTGACCCACCCTATTCCTATATAAGTACTCAATGACCCCATGTGACCCCCCCTAGTCATATATAAGTACTCAATGACCCCATGTGACCCACCCTAGTCCTATATAAGTACTCAATGACCACATGTGACCCCCCCCCCCTAGTCCTATATAAGTACTTAATGACCCCATGTGACACCCCATGTCCTATATAAGTACTCAATGACCCCATGTGACCCCCCCTAGTCATATATAAGTACTCAATGACCCCATGTGACCCACCCTAGTCCTATATAAGTACTCAATGACCCCACGTGACCCCACCCCATGTCCTATATAAGTACTCAATGACCACATGTGACCCCCCCCTAGTCCTATATAAGTACTTAATGACCCCATGTGACACCCCATGTCCTATATAAGTACTCAATGACCCCATTTGACCCACCCTATTCCTATATAAGTACTCAATGACCCCATGTGACCCACCCTATTCCTATATAAGTACTCAATGACCTCATGTGACCCCCCCTATTCCTATATAAGTACTTAATGACCCCATGTGACCCACCCTAGTCCTATATAAGTACTCAATGACCCCACGTGACCCCCCCATATCCTATATAAGTACTCAATGACCCCATGTGACGCACCCTAGTCCTATATAAGAACTCAATGACCCCATATGACCCACCCTAGTGATATATAAGTAATCAATGACCCCATGTGACCCACCCTAGTCCTATATAAGTACAAAATGACCCCATGTGACCCACCCTAGTCCTATATAAGTACTCAATGACCCCATGTGACCCCCCCTAGTCATATATAAGTACTCAATGACCCCATGTGACCCACCCTAGTCCTATATAAGTACTCAATGACCACATGTGACCCCCCCTATTCCTATATAAGTACTTAATGACCCCATGTGACCCACCCTAGTCCTATATAAGTACTCAATGACCCCACGTGACCCCCCCATATCCTATATAAGTACTCAATGACCCCATGTAACCCCCCTAGTACTATATAAGTACTCAATGACCACATGTGACGCACCCTAGTCCTATATAAGAACTCAATGACCCCATGTGACCCACCCTAGTAATATATAAGTAATCAATGACCCCATGTGACCCACCTTAGCCCTATATAAGTACAAAATGACCCCATGTGAACCACCCTAGTCCTATATAAGTACTCAATGACCCCATGTGACCCCCCCTAGTCATATATAAGTACTCAATGACCCCATGTGACCCACCCTAGTCCTATATAAGTACTCAATGACCACATGTGACCCCCCCCCCTAGTCCTATATAAGTACTTAATGACCCCATGTGACACCCCATGTCCTATATAAGTACTCAATGACCCCATTTGACCCCCCCTAGTCATATATAAGTAATCAATGACCCCATGTGACCCCCCCTAGTCCTATATAAGTACTCAATGACCCCATGTGACCCACCCTAGTCCTATATAAGTACTCAATGACCACACGTGACCCCTCCATGTCCTATATAAGTACTCAATGACCCCATGTGACCCACCCTACTCCTATATAAGTACTCAATGACCCCATGTGACCAACCCTATTCCTATATAAGTACTCAATGACCCCATGTGACCCACCCTAGTCCTATATAAGTACTCAATGACCCCACGTGACCCCACCCCATGTCCTATATAAGTACTCAATGACCACATGTGACCCCCCCCTAGTCCTATATAAGTACTTAATGACCCCATGTGACACCCCATGTCCTATATAAGTACTCAATGACCCCATTTGACCCACCCTATTCCTATATAAGTACTCAATGACCCCATGTGACCCACCCTATTCCTATATAAGTACTCAATGACCTCATGTGACCCCCCCTATTCCTATATAAGTACTTAATGACCTCATGTGACCCACCCTAGTCCTATATAAGTACTCAATGACCCCACGTGACCCCCCCATATCCTATATAAGTACTCAATGACCCCATGTGACGCACCCTAGTCCTATATAAGAACTCAATGACCCCATATGACCCACCCTAGTGATATATAAGTAATCAATGACCCCATGTGACCCACCCTAGTCCTATATAAGTACAAAATGACCCCATGTGACCCACCCTAGTCCTATATAAGTACTCAATGACCCCATGTGACCCCCCCTAGTCATATATAAGTACTCAATGACCCCATGTGACCCACCCTAGTCCTATATAAGTACTCAATGACCACATGTGACCCCCCCCCCCCTAGTCCTATATAAGTACTTAATGACCCCATGTGACACCCCATGTCCTATATAAGTACTCAATGACCCCATTTGACCCCCCCTTGTCATATATAAGTAATCAATGACCCCATGTGACCCACCCTAGTCCTATATAAGAACTCAATGACCCCATGTGACCCCCCCTAGTCCTATATAAGTACTCAATGACCACACGTGACCCCTCCATGTCCTATATAAGTACTCAATGACCCCATGTGACCCACCCTAATCCTATATAAGTACTCAATGACTTCATGTGACCCACCCTATTCCTATATCAGTACTCAATGACCCCATGTGACCCACCCTAGTCCTATATAAGTACTCAATGACCCCACGTGACCCCCCCCATGTCCTATATAAGTACTCAATGACCCCATGTGACCCAACCTATTCCTATATAAGTACTCAATGACCCCATGTGACCCACCCTAGTCCTATATAAGTACTCAATGACCCCATGTGACCCCCCTAGTCCTATACAAGTACTTAATGACCCCATGTGACCCCCCTAGTCATATATAAGTACTCAATGACCCCATGTGACCCACCCTAGTCCTATATAAGTACTCAATGACCACATGTGACCCCGCCCTAGTCCTATATAAGTACATAATGACCCCATGTGAACCCCCCATGTCCTATATAAGTACTCAATGAACCCATGTGACCCCCCTAGTACTATATAAGTACTCAATGACCCCATGTGACGCACCCTAGTCCTATATAAGAACTCAATGACCCCATGTGACCCACCCTAGTAATATATAAGTACACAATGACCCCATGTGACCCACCCTAGTCCTATATAAGTACAAAATGACCCCATGTGACCCACCCTAGTCCTATATAAGTACTCAATGACCCCATGTGACCACCCCTAGTCATATATAAGTACTCAATGACCCCATGTGACCCACCCTAGTCCTATATAAGTACTCAATGACCCCATGTGACCCACCCTAGTCCTATATAAGTACTCAATGACCCCACGTGACCCCCCCATGTCCTATATAAGTACTCAATGACCCCATGTGACCCCCCTAGTACTATATAAGTACTCAATGACCCCATGTGACGCACCCTAGTCCTATATAAGAACTCAATGACACCATGTGACCCACCCTAGTAATATATAAGTACTCAATGACCCCATGTGACCCACCCTAGTCCTATATAAGTACAAACTGACCCCATGTGACCCACCCTAGTCCTATATAAGTACTCAAAGACCCCATGTGACACCCCCTAGTCATATATAAGTACTCAATGACCCCATGTTACCCACCCTAGTCCTATATAAGTACTCAATGACCCCATGCGACCCACAGTAGTATAATATAAGTACACAATGACCCATGTGACCCACCCTAGTCCTATATAAATACAAAATGACCCCATGTGACCCACCCTAGTCCTATATAAGTACTCAATGACCCCATGTGACCCCCCAGTCCTATATAAGTACTCAATGACCACATGTGACCCACCCTATTCCTATATAAGTACTCAATGACCCCATGTGACCCCCCTAGTCCTATATAAGTACTCAATGACCCCATCGACCCACCCTATTCCTATATAAGTACTCAATGACCCCATGTGACCCACCCTAGTCCTATATAAGTACTCAATGACCCCATGTGACCCCCCTAGTCCTATTCAAGTACTTAATGACCCCATGTGACCCCCCCTAGTCATATATAAGTACTCAATGACCCCATGTGACCCACCCTAGTCCTATATAAGTACTCAATGACCACATGTGACCCCCCCCCCTAGTCCTATATAAGTACTTAATGACCCCATGTGACCCCCCCATGTCCTATATAAGAACTCAATGACCCCATGTGACCCACCCTAGTCCTATATAAGTACTCAATGACCCCACGTGACCCCACCCCATGTCCTATATAAGTACTCAATGACCACATGTGACCCCCCCCTAGTCCTATATAAGTACTTAATGACCCCATGTGACACCCCATGTCCTATATAAGTACTCAAATGACCCCATTTGACCCACCCTATTCCTATATAAGTACTCAATGACCCCATGTGACCCACCCTATTCCTATATAAGTACTCAATGACCTCATGTGACCCCCCCTATTCCTATATAAGTACTCAATGACCCCATGTGACGCACCCTAGTCCTATATAAGAACTCAATGACCCCATTTGACCCACCCTAGTAATATATAAGTAATCAATGACCCCATGTGACCCACCCTAGTCCTATATAAGTACAAAATGACCACATGTGACCCACCCTAGTCCTATATAAGTACTCAATGACCCCATGTGACCCCCCCTAGTCTTATATAAGTACTCAATGACCCCATGTGACCCACCCTAGTCCTATATAAGTACTCAATGACCACATGTGACCCCCCCCCTAGTCCTATATAAGTACTTAATGACCCCATGTGACACCCCATGTCCTATATAAGTACTCAATGACCCCATTTGACCCCCCCTAGTCATATATAAGTAATCAATGACCCCATGTGACCCACCCTAGTCCTATATAAGAACTCAATGACCCCATGTGACCCCCCCTAGTCCTATATAAGTACTCAATGATCCCATGTGACCCACCCTAGTCCTATATAAGTACTCAATGACCCCATCGACCCACCCTATTCCTATATAAGTACTCAATGACCCCATGTGACCCACCCTATTCCTATATAAGTACTCAATGACTTCATGTGACCCACCCTATTCCTATATAAGTACTCAATGACCCCATGTGACCCACCCTAGTCCTATATAAGTACTCAAAGACCCCACGTGACCCCCCCCCCATGTCCTATATAAGTACTCAATGACCCCATGTGACCCAACCTATTCCTATATAAGTACTCAATGACCCCATGTGACCCACCCTAGTCCTATATAAGTACTCAATGACCCCATGTGACCCCCCTAGTCCTATACAAGTACTTAATGACCCCATGTGACCCCCCTAGTCATATATAAGTACTCAATGACCCCATGTGACCCACCCTAGTCCTATATAAGTACTCAATGACCACATGTGACCCCGCCCTAGTCCTATATAAGTACTTAATGACCCCATGTGAACCCCCCATGTCCTATATAAGTACTCAATGAACCCATGTGACCCCCCTAGTACTATATAAGTACTCAATGACCCCATGTGACGCACCCTAGTCCTATATAAGAACTCAATGACCCCATGTGACCCACCCTAGTAATATATAAGTACACAATGACCCCATGTGACCTACCCTAGTCCTATATAAGTACAAAATGACCCCATGTGACCCACCCTAGTCCTATATAAGTACTCAATGACCCCATGTGACCACCCCTAGTCATATATAAGTACTCAATGACCCCATGTGACCCACCCTAGTCCTATATAAGTACTCAATGACCCCATGTGACCCACCCTAGTCCTATATAAGTACTCAATGACCCCATGTGACCCCCCCTAGTCATATATAAGTACTCAATGACCCCATGTTACCCACCCTAGTCCTATATAAGTACTCAATGACCCCATGCGACCCACAGTAGTATAATATAAGTACACAATGACCCATGTGACCCACCCTAGTCCTATATAAATACAAAATGACCCCATGTGACCCACCCTAGTCCTATTTAAGTACTCAATGACCCCATGTGACCCCCTAGTCCTATATAAGTACTCAATGACCACATGTGACCCACCCTATTCCTATATAAGTACTCAATGATCCCATGTGACCCCCCTAGTCCTATATAAGTACTCAATGACCCCATCGACCCACCCTATTCCTATATAAGTACTCAATGACCCCATGTGACCCACCCTAGTCCTATATAAGTACTCAATGACCCCATGTGACCCCCCTAGTCCTATTCAAGTACTTAATGACCCCATGTGACCCCCCCTAGTCATATATAAGTACTCAATGACCCCATGTGACCCACCCTAGTAATATATAAGTACTCAATGACCCAATGTGACGCACCCTAGTCCTATATAAGAACTCAATGACCCCATGTGACCCACCCTAGTAATATATAAGTACACAATGACCCATGTGTCCCACCCTAGTCCTATATAAGTACTCAATGACCCCATGTGACCCCCTATTCCTATATAAGTACTTAATGACCCCATGTGACCCACCCTAGTCCTATATAAGTACTCAATGACCCCACGTGACCCCCCCATATCCTATATAAGTACTCAATGACCCCATGTAACCCCCCTAGTCCTATATAAGTACTTAATGACCCCATGTGACACCCCATGTCCTATATAAGTACTCAATGACCCCATTTGACCCCCCCTAGTCATATATAAGTAATCAATGACCCCATGTGACCCCCCCTAGTCCTATATAAGTACTCAATGACCCCATGTGACCCACCCTAGTCCTATATAAGTACTCAATGACCACACGTGACCCCTCCATGTCCTATATAAGTACTCAATGACCCCATGTGACCCACCCTATTCCTATATAAGTACTCAATGACCCCATGTGACCCACCCTATTCCTATATAAGTACTCAATGACCCCATGTGACCCACCCTAGTCCTATATAAGTACTCAATGACCCCACGTGACCCCCCCCATGTCCTATATAAGTACTCAATGACCCCATGTGACCCACCCTATTCCTATATAAGTACTCAATGACCCCATGTGACCCCCCCTAGTCATATATAAGTACTCAATGACCCCATGTGACCCCCCTAGTCCTATATAAGTACTCAATGACCCCATCGACCCACCCTATTCCTATATAAGAACTCAATGACCCCATGTGACCCACCCTTGTCCTATATAAATACTCAATGACCCCATGTGACCCCCCTAGTCCTATACAAGTACTTAATGACCCCATGTGACCCCCCCTAGTCATATATAAGTACTCAATGACCCCATGTGACCCACCCTAGTCCTATATAAGTACTCAATGACCACATGTGACCCCCCCTAGTCCTATATAAGTACTTAATGACCCCATGTGACCCCCCCATGTCCTATATAAGTACTCAATGAACCCATGTGACCCCCCTAGTACTATATAAGTACTCAATGACCTCATGTGACGCACCCTAATCCTATATAAGAACTCAATGACCCCATGTGACCCACCCTAGTAATATATAAGTACACAATGACCCATGTGACCCACCCTAGTCCTATATAAGTACAAAATGACCCCATGTGACCCACCCTAGTCCTATATAAGTACTCAATGACCCCATGTGACCCCCCCTAGTCATATATAAGTACTCAATGACCCCATGTGACCCACCCTAGTTCTATATAAGTACTCAATGACCACATGTGACCCCCCCCCTAGTCCTATATAAGTACTTAATGACCCCATGTGACACCCCATGTCCTATATAAGTACTCAATGACCCCATTTGACCTCCCCTAGTCATATATAAGTAATCAATGACCCCATGTGACCCACCCTAGTCCTATATTAGTACTCAATGACCCCACGTGACCACCCCATGTCCTATATAAGTACTCAATGACCCCATGTGACCCACCCTATTCCTATATAAGTACTCAATGACCCCATGTGACCCCCCCTAGTCATATATAAGTACTCAATGACCCCATGTGACCCCCCTAGTCCTATATAAGTACTCAATGACCCCATCGACCCACCCTATTCCTATATAAGTACTCAATGACCCCATGTGACCCACCCTAGTCCTATATAAGTACTCAATGACCCCATGTGACCCCCCTAGTCCTATACAAGTACTTAATGACCCCATGTGACCCCCCCTAGTCATATATAAGTACTCAATGACCCCATGTGACCCACCCTAGTCCTATATAAGTACTCAATGACCACATGTGACCCCCCCCCCTAGTCCTATATAAGTACTTAATGACCCCATGTGACCCCCCATGTCCTATATAAGTACTCAATGAACCCATGTGACCCCCCTAGTACTATATAAGTACTCAATGACCCCATGTGACGCACCCTAGTCCTATATAAGAACTCAATGACCCCATGTGACCCACCCTAGTAATATATAAGTACTTAATGACCCCATGTGACCCCCCCTAGTCATATATAAGTACTCAATTACCCCATGTGACCCACCCTAGTCCTATATAAGTACTCAATGACCACATGTGACCCTCCCCTAGTCCTATATAAGTACTTAATGACCCCATGTGACCCCCCCATGTCCTATATAAGTAATCAATGACCACATGTGACCCCTCCCTAGTCCTATATAAGTACTTAATGACCCCATGTGACACCCCATGTCCTATATAAGTACTCAATGACCCCATTTGACCCCCCCCTAGTCATATATAAGTATTCAATGACCCCATGTGACCCCCCCTAGTCCTATATAAGTACTCAATGACCCCATGTGACCCACCTTAGTCCTATATAAGTACTCAATGACCACACGTGACCCCTCCATGTCCTATATAAGTACTCAATGACCCCATGTGACCCACCCTATTCCTATATAAGTACTCAATGACCCCATGTGACCCACCCTATTCCTATATAAGTACTCAATGACCCCATGTGACCCACCCTAGTCCTACATAAGTACTCAATGACCCCACGTGACCCCCCCATGTCCTATATAAGTACTCAATGACCCCATGTGACCCACCCTATTCCTATATAAGTACTCAATGACCCCATGTGACCCCCCCTAGTCATATATAAGTAATCAATGACCCCATGTGACCCACCCTAGTCCTATATAAGTACAAAATGACCCCATGTGACCCACCCTAGTCCTATATAAGTACTCAATGACCCCATGTGACCCCCCCTAGTCATATATAAGTACTCAATGACCCCATGTGACCCACCCTAGTCCTATATAAGTACTCAATGACCACATGTGACCCCCCCCCCCTAGTCCTATATAAGTACTTAATGACCCCATGTGACACCCCATGTCCTATATAAGTACTCAATGACCCCATTTGACCCCCCCTTGTCATATATAAGTAATCAATGACCCCATGTGACCCACCCTAGTCCTATATAAGAACTCAATGACCCCATGTGACCCCCCCTAGTCCTATATAAGTACTCAATGACCACACGTGACCCCTCCATGTCCTATATAAGTACTCAATGACCCCATGTGACCCACCCTAATCCTATATAAGTACTCAATGACTTCATGTGACCCACCCTATTCCTATATAAGTACTCAATGACCCCATGTGACCCCCCCTAGTCATATATAAGTACTCAATGACCCCATGTGACCCACCCTAGTCCTATATAAGTACTCAATGACCACATGTGACCCCCCCCCCTAGTCCTATATAAGTACTTAATGACCCCATGTGACACCCCATGTCCTATATAAGTACTCAATGACCCCATGTGACCCCCCCTAGTCATATATAAGTACTCAATGACCCCATGTGACCCACCCTAGTCCTATATAAGTACTCAATGACCCCACGTGACCCCACCCCATGTCCTATATAAGTACTCAATGACCACATGTGACCCCCCCCTAGTCCTATATAAGTACTTAATGACCCCATGTGACACCCCATGTCCTATATAAGTACTCAATGACCCCATTTGACCCACCCTATTCCTATATAAGTACTCAATGACCCCATGTGACCCACCCTATTCCTATATAAGTACTCAATGACCTCATGTGACCCCCCCTATTCCTATATAAGTACTTAATGACCCCATGTGACCCACCCTAGTCCTATATAAGTACTCAATGACCCCACGTGACCCCCCCATATCCTATATAAGTACTCAATGACCCCATGTGACGCACCCTAGTCCTATATAAGAACTCAATGACCCCATATGACCCACCCTAGTGATATATAAGTAATCAATGACCCCATGTGACCCACCCTAGTCCTATATAAGTACAAAATGACCCCATGTGACCCACCCTAGTCCTATATAAGTACTCAATGACCCCATGTGACCCCCCCTAGTCATATATAAGTACTCAATGACCCCATGTGACCCACCCTAGTCCTATATAAGTACTCAATGACCACATGTGACCCCCCCTATTCCTATATAAGTACTTAATGACCCCATGTGACCCACCCTAGTCCTATATAAGTACTCAATGACCCCACGTGACCCCCCCATATCCTATATAAGTACTCAATGACCCCATGTAACCCCCCTAGTACTATATAAGTACTCAATGACCACATGTGACGCACCCTAGTCCTATATAAGAACTCAATGACCCCATGTGACCCACCCTAGTAATATATAAGTAATCAATGACCCCATGTGACCCACCTTAGCCCTATATAAGTACAAAATGACCCCATGTGAACCACCCTAGTCCTATATAAGTACTCAATGACCCCATGTGACCCCCCCTAGTCATATATAAGTACTCAATGACCCCATGTGACCCACCCTAGTCCTATATAAGTACTCAATGACCACATGTGACCCCCCCCCCTAGTCCTATATAAGTACTTAATGACCCCATGTGACACCCCATGTCCTATATAAGTACTCAATGACCCCATTTGACCCCCCCTAGTCATATATAAGTAATCAATGACCCCATGTGACCCCCCCTAGTCCTATATAAGTACTCAATGACCCCATGTGACCCACCCTAGTCCTATATAAGTACTCAATGACCACACGTGACCCCTCCATGTCCTATATAAGTACTCAATGACCCCATGTGACCCACCCTATTCCTATATAAGTACTCAATGACCCCATGTGACCAACCCTATTCCTATATAAGTACTCAATGACCCCATGTGACCCACCCTAGTCCTATATAAGTACTCAATGACCCCACGTGACCCCACCCCATGTCCTATATAAGTACTCAATGACCACATGTGACCCCCCCCTAGTCCTATATAAGTACTTAATGACCCCATGTGACACCCCATGTCCTATATAAGTACTCAATGACCCCATTTGACCCACCCTATTCCTATATAAGTACTCAATGACCCCATGTGACCCACCCTATTCCTATATAAGTACTCAATGACCTCATGTGACCCCCCCTATTCCTATATAAGTACTTAATGACCTCATGTGACCCACCCTAGTCCTATATAAGTACTCAATGACCCCACGTGACCCCCCCATATCCTATATAAGTACTCAATGACCCCATGTGACGCACCCTAGTCCTATATAAGAACTCAATGACCCCATA
Source organism: Prorops nasuta (assembly GCF_024137725.1). NCBI lineage: Eukaryota > Metazoa > Arthropoda > Insecta > Hymenoptera > Bethylidae > Prorops > Prorops nasuta. Next base: position 2,072,151 of record NW_027116837.1, read on the forward strand.
TGACCCACCCTAGTGATATATAAGTAATCAATGACCCCATGTGACCCACCCTAGTCCTATATAAGTACAAAATGACCCCATGTGACCCACCCTAGTCCTATATAAGTACTCAATGACCCCATGTGACCCCCCCTAGTCATATATAAGTACTCAATGACCCCATGTTACCCACCCTAGTCCTATATAAGTACTCAATGACCCCATGCGACCCACAGTAGTATAATATAAGTACACAATGACCCATGTGACCCACCCTAGTCCTATATAAATACAAAATGACCCCATGTGACCCACCCTAGTCCTATTTAAGTACTCAATGACCCCATGTGACCCCCTAGTCCTATATAAGTACTCAATGACCACATGTGACCCACCCTATTCCTATATAAGTACTCAATGATCCCATGTGACCCCCCTAGTCCTATATAAGTACTCAATGACCCCATCGACCCACCCTATTCCTATATAAGTACTCAATGACCCCATGTGACCCACCCTAGTCCTATATAAGTACTCAATGACCCCATGTGACCCCCCTAGTCCTATTCAAGTACTTAATGACCCCATGTGACCCCCCCTAGTCATATATAAGTACTCAATGACCCCATGTGACCCACCCTAGTAATATATAAGTACTCAATGACCCAATGTGACGCACCCTAGTCCTATATAAGAACTCAATGACCCCATGTGACCCACCCTAGTAATATATAAGTACACAATGACCCATGTGTCCCACCCTAGTCCTATATAAGTACTCAATGACCCCATGTGACCCCCTATTCCTATATAAGTACTTAATGACCCCATGTGACCCACCCTAGTCCTATATAAGTACTCAATGACCCCACGTGACCCCCCCATATCCTATATAAGTACTCAATGACCCCATGTAACCCCCCTAGTCCTATATAAGTACTTAATGACCCCATGTGACACCCCATGTCCTATATAAGTACTCAATGACCCCATTTGACCCCCCCTAGTCATATATAAGTAATCAATGACCCCATGTGACCCCCCCTAGTCCTATATAAGTACTCAATGACCCCATGTGACCCACCCTAGTCCTATATAAGTACTCAATGACCACACGTGACCCCTCCATGTCCTATATAAGTACTCAATGACCCCATGTGACCCACCCTATTCCTATATAAGTACTCAATGACCCCATGTGACCCACCCTATTCCTATATAAGTACTCAATGACCCCATGTGACCCACCCTAGTCCTATATAAGTACTCAATGACCCCACGTGACCCCCCCCATGTCCTATATAAGTACTCAATGACCCCATGTGACCCACCCTATTCCTATATAAGTACTCAATGACCCCATGTGACCCCCCCTAGTCATATATAAGTACTCAATGACCCCATGTGACCCCCCTAGTCCTATATAAGTACTCAATGACCCCATCGACCCACCCTATTCCTATATAAGAACTCAATGACCCCATGTGACCCACCCTTGTCCTATATAAATACTCAATGACCCCACGTGACCCCACCCCATGTCCTATATAAGTACTCAATGACCACATGTGACCCCCCCCTAGTCCTATATAAGTACTTAATGACCCCATGTGACACCCCATGTCCTATATAAGTACTTAATGACCCCATGTGACACCCCATGTCCTATATAAGTACTCAATGACCCCATTTGACCCACCCTATTCCTATATAAGTACTCAATGACCCCATGTGACCCACCCTATTCCTATATAAGTACTCAATGACCTCATGTGACCCCCCCTATTCCTATATAAGTACTTAATGACCTCATGTGACCCACCCTAGTCCTATATAAGTACTCAATGACCCCATTTGACCCCCCCTAGTCATATATAAGTAATCAATGACCCCATGTGACCCCCCCTAGTCCTATATAAGTACTCAATGACCCCATGTGACCCACCCTAGTCCTATATAAGTACTCAATGACCACACGTGACCCCTCCATGTCCTATATAAGTACTCAATGACCCCATGTGACCCACCCTATTCCTATATAAGTACTCAATGACCCCATGTGACCCACCCTATTCCTATATAAGTACTCAATGACCCCATGTGACCCACCCTAGTCCTATATAAGTACTCAATGACCCCACGTGACCCCCCCCATGTCCTATATAAGTACTCAATGACCCCATGTGACCCACCCTATTCCTATATAAGTACTCAATGACCCCATGTGACCCACCCTATTCCTATATAAGTACTCAATGACCCCATGTGACCCCCCCTAGTCATATATAAGTACTCAATGACCCCATGTGACCCCCCTAGTCCTATATAAGTACTCAATGACCCCATCGACCCACCCTATTCCTATATAAGTACTCAATGACCCCATGTGACCCACCCTAGTCCTATATAAGTACTCAATGACCCCACGTGACCCCACCCCATGTCCTATATAAGTACTCAATGACCACATGTGACCCCCCCCTAGTCCTATATAAGTACTTAATGACCCCATGTGACACCCCATGTCCTATATAAGTACTCAATGACCCCATTTGACCCACCCTATTCCTATATAAGTACTCAATGACCCCATGTGACCCACCCTATTCCTATATAAGTACTCAATGACCTCATGTGACCCCCCCTATTCCTATATAAGTACTTAATGACCTCATGTGACCCACCCTAGTCCTATATAAGTACTCAATGACCCCACGTGACCCCCCCATATCCTATATAAGTACTCAATGACCCCATGTGACGCACCCTAGTCCTATATAAGAACTCAATGACCCCATATGACCCACCCTAGTGATATATAAGTAATCAATGACCCCATGTGACCCACCCTAGTCCTATATAAGTACAAAATGACCCCATGTGACCCACCCTAGTCCTATATAAGTACTCAATGACCCCATGTGACCCCCCCTAGTCATATATAAGTACTCAATGACCCCATGTTACCCACCCTAGTCCTATATAAGTACTCAATGACCCCATGCGACCCACAGTAGTATAATATAAGTACACAATGACCCATGTGACCCACCCTAGTCCTATATAAATACAAAATGACCCCATGTGACCCACCCTAGTCCTATTTAAGTACTCAATGACCCCATGTGACCCCCTAGTCCTATATAAGTACTCAATGACCACATGTGACCCACCCTATTCCTATATAAGTACTCAATGATCCCATGTGACCCCCCTAGTCCTATATAAGTACTCAATGACCCCATCGACCCACCCTATTCCTATATAAGTACTCAATGACCCCATGTGACCCACCCTAGTCCTATATAAGTACTCAATGACCCCATGTGACCCCCCTAGTCCTATTCAAGTACTTAATGACCCCATGTGACCCCCCCTAGTCATATATAAGTACTCAATGACCCCATGTGACCCACCCTAGTAATATATAAGTACTCAATGACCCAATGTGACGCACCCTAGTCCTATATAAGAACTCAATGACCCCATGTGACCCACCCTAGTAATATATAAGTACACAATGACCCATGTGTCCCACCCTAGTCCTATATAAGTACTCAATGACCCCATGTGACCCCCTATTCCTATATAAGTACTTAATGACCCCATGTGACCCACCCTAGTCCTATATAAGTACTCAATGACCCCACGTGACCCCCCCATATCCTATATAAGTACTCAATGACCCCATGTAACCCCCCTAGTCCTATATAAGTACTTAATGACCCCATGTGACACCCCATGTCCTATATAAGTACTCAATGACCCCATTTGACCCCCCCTAGTCATATATAAGTAATCAATGACCCCATGTGACCCCCCCTAGTCCTATATAAGTACTCAATGACCCCATGTGACCCACCCTAGTCCTATATAAGTACTCAATGACCACACGTGACCCCTCCATGTCCTATATAAGTACTCAATGACCCCATGTGACCCACCCTATTCCTATATAAGTACTCAATGACCCCATGTGACCCACCCTATTCCTATATAAGTACTCAATGACCCCATGTGACCCACCCTAGTCCTATATAAGTACTCAATGACCCCACGTGACCCCCCCCATGTCCTATATAAGTACTCAATGACCCCATGTGACCCACCCTATTCCTATATAAGTACTCAATGACCCCATGTGACCCCCCCTAGTCATATATAAGTACTCAATGACCCCATGTGACCCCCCTAGTCCTATATAAGTACTCAATGACCCCATCGACCCACCCTATTCCTATATAAGAACTCAATGACCCCATGTGACCCACCCTTGTCCTATATAAATACTCAATGACCCCATGTGACCCCCCTAGTCCTATACAAGTACTTAATGACCCCATGTGACCCCCCCTAGTCATATATAAGTACTCAATGACCCCATGTGACCCACCCTAGTCCTATATAAGTACTCAATGACCACATGTGACCCCCCCTAGTCCTATATAAGTACTTAATGACCCCATGTGACCCCCCCATGTCCTATATAAGTACTCAATGAACCCATGTGACCCCCCTAGTACTATATAAGTACTCAATGACCTCATGTGACGCACCCTAATCCTATATAAGAACTCAATGACCCCATGTGACCCACCCTAGTAATATATAAGTACACAATGACCCATGTGACCCACCCTAGTCCTATATAAGTACAAAATGACCCCATGTGACCCACCCTAGTCCTATATAAGTACTCAATGACCCCATGTGACCCCCCCTAGTCATATATAAGTACTCAATGACCCCATGTGACCCACCCTAGTTCTATATAAGTACTCAATGACCACATGTGACCCCCCCCCTAGTCCTATATAAGTACTTAATGACCCCATGTGACACCCCATGTCCTATATAAGTACTCAATGACCCCATTTGACCTCCCCTAGTCATATATAAGTAATCAATGACCCCATGTGACCCACCCTAGTCCTATATTAGTACTCAATGACCCCACGTGACCACCCCATGTCCTATATAAGTACTCAATGACCCCATGTGACCCACCCTATTCCTATATAAGTACTCAATGACCCCATGTGACCCCCCCTAGTCATATATAAGTACTCAATGACCCCATGTGACCCCCCTAGTCCTATATAAGTACTCAATGACCCCATCGACCCACCCTATTCCTATATAAGTACTCAATGACCCCATGTGACCCACCCTAGTCCTATATAAGTACTCAATGACCCCATGTGACCCCCCTAGTCCTATACAAGTACTTAATGACCCCATGTGACCCCCCCTAGTCATATATAAGTACTCAATGACCCCATGTGACCCACCCTAGTCCTATATAAGTACTCAATGACCACATGTGACCCCCCCCCTAGTCCTATATAAGTACTTAATGACCCCATGTGACCCCCCATGTCCTATATAAGTACTCAATGAACCCATGTGACCCCCCTAGTACTATATAAGTACTCAATGACCCCATGTGACGCACCCTAGTCCTATATAAGAACTCAATGACCCCATGTGACCCACCCTAGTAATATATAAGTACTTAATGACCCCATGTGACCCCCCCTAGTCATATATAAGTACTCAATTACCCCATGTGACCCACCCTAGTCCTATATAAGTACTCAATGACCACATGTGACCCTCCCCTAGTCCTATATAAGTACTTAATGACCCCATGTGACCCCCCCATGTCCTATATAAGTAATCAATGACCACATGTGACCCCTCCCTAGTCCTATATAAGTACTTAATGACCCCATGTGACACCCCATGTCCTATATAAGTACTCAATGACCCCATTTGACCCACCCTATTCCTATATAAGTACTCAATGACCCCATGTGACCCACCCTATTCCTATATAAGTACTCAATGACCTCATGTGACCCCCCCTATTCCTATATAAGTACTTAATGACCTCATGTGACCCACCCTAGTCCTATATAAGTACTCAATGACCCCACGTGACCCCCCCATATCCTATATAAGTACTCAATGACCCCATGTGACGCACCCTAGTCCTATATAAGAACTCAATGACCCCATATGACCCACCCTAGTGATATATAAGTAATCAATGACCCCATGTGACCCACCCTAGTCCTATATAAGTACAAAATGACCCCATGTGACCCACCCTAGTCCTATATAAGTACTCAATGACCCCATGTGACCCCCCCTAGTCATATATAAGTACTCAATGACCCCATGTGACCCACCCTAGTCCTATATAAGTACTCAATGACCACATGTGACCCCCCCCCCCCTAGTCCTATATAAGTACTTAATGACCCCATGTGACACCCCATGTCCTATATAAGTACTCAATGACCCCATTTGACCCCCCCTTGTCATATATAAGTAATCAATGACCCCATGTGACCCACCCTAGTCCTATATAAGAACTCAATGACCCCATGTGACCCCCCCTAGTCCTATATAAGTACTCAATGACCACACGTGACCCCTCCATGTCCTATATAAGTACTCAATGACCCCATGTGACCCACCCTAATCCTATATAAGTACTCAATGACTTCATGTGACCCACCCTATTCCTATATCAGTACTCAATGACCCCATGTGACCCACCCTAGTCCTATATAAGTACTCAATGACCCCACGTGACCCCCCCCATGTCCTATATAAGTACTCAATGACCCCATGTGACCCAACCTATTCCTATATAAGTACTCAATGACCCCATGTGACCCACCCTAGTCCTATATAAGTACTCAATGACCCCATGTGACCCCCCTAGTCCTATACAAGTACTTAATGACCCCATGTGACCCCCCTAGTCATATATAAGTACTCAATGACCCCATGTGACCCACCCTAGTCCTATATAAGTACTCAATGACCACATGTGACCCCGCCCTAGTCCTATATAAGTACATAATGACCCCATGTGAACCCCCCATGTCCTATATAAGTACTCAATGAACCCATGTGACCCCCCTAGTACTATATAAGTACTCAATGACCCCATGTGACGCACCCTAGTCCTATATAAGAACTCAATGACCCCATGTGACCCACCCTAGTAATATATAAGTACACAATGACCCCATGTGACCCACCCTAGTCCTATATAAGTACAAAATGACCCCATGTGACCCACCCTAGTCCTATATAAGTACTCAATGACCCCATGTGACCACCCCTAGTCATATATAAGTACTCAATGACCCCATGTGACCCACCCTAGTCCTATATAAGTACTCAATGACCCCATGTGACCCACCCTAGTCCTATATAAGTACTCAATGACCCCACGTGACCCCCCCATGTCCTATATAAGTACTCAATGACCCCATGTGACCCCCCTAGTACTATATAAGTACTCAATGACCCCATGTGACGCACCCTAGTCCTATATAAGAACTCAATGACACCATGTGACCCACCCTAGTAATATATAAGTACTCAATGACCCCATGTGACCCACCCTAGTCCTATATAAGTACAAACTGACCCCATGTGACCCACCCTAGTCCTATATAAGTACTCAAAGACCCCATGTGACACCCCCTAGTCATATATAAGTACTCAATGACCCCATGTTACCCACCCTAGTCCTATATAAGTACTCAATGACCCCATGCGACCCACAGTAGTATAATATAAGTACACAATGACCCATGTGACCCACCCTAGTCCTATATAAATACAAAATGACCCCATGTGACCCACCCTAGTCCTATATAAGTACTCAATGACCCCATGTGACCCCCCAGTCCTATATAAGTACTCAATGACCACATGTGACCCACCCTATTCCTATATAAGTACTCAATGACCCCATGTGACCCCCCTAGTCCTATATAAGTACTCAATGACCCCATCGACCCACCCTATTCCTATATAAGTACTCAATGACCCCATGTGACCCACCCTAGTCCTATATAAGTACTCAATGACCCCATGTGACCCCCCTAGTCCTATTCAAGTACTTAATGACCCCATGTGACCCCCCCTAGTCATATATAAGTACTCAATGACCCCATGTGACCCACCCTAGTCCTATATAAGTACTCAATGACCACATGTGACCCCCCCCCCCTAGTCCTATATAAGTACTTAATGACCCCATGTGACCCCCCCATGTCCTATATAAGAACTCAATGACCCCATGTGACCCACCCTAGTCCTATATAAGTACTCAATGACCCCACGTGACCCCACCCCATGTCCTATATAAGTACTCAATGACCACATGTGACCCCCCCCTAGTCCTATATAAGTACTTAATGACCCCATGTGACACCCCATGTCCTATATAAGTACTCAAATGACCCCATTTGACCCACCCTATTCCTATATAAGTACTCAATGACCCCATGTGACCCACCCTATTCCTATATAAGTACTCAATGACCTCATGTGACCCCCCCTATTCCTATATAAGTACTCAATGACCCCATGTGACGCACCCTAGTCCTATATAAGAACTCAATGACCCCATTTGACCCACCCTAGTAATATATAAGTAATCAATGACCCCATGTGACCCACCCTAGTCCTATATAAGTACAAAATGACCACATGTGACCCACCCTAGTCCTATATAAGTACTCAATGACCCCATGTGACCCCCCCTAGTCATATATAAGTACTCAATGACCCCATGTGACCCACCCTAGTCCTATATAAGTACTCAATGACCACATGTGACCCCCCCCCTAGTCCTATATAAGTACTTAATGACCCCATGTGACACCCCATGTCCTATATAAGTACTCAATGACCCCATTTGACCCCCCCTAGTCATATATAAGTAATCAATGACCCCATGTGACCCACCCTAGTCCTATATAAGAACTCAATGACCCCATGTGACCCCCCCTAGTCCTATATAAGTACTCAATGATCCCATGTGACCCACCCTAGTCCTATATAAGTACTCAATGACCCCATCGACCCACCCTATTCCTATATAAGTACTCAATGACCCCATGTGACCCACCCTATTCCTATATAAGTACTCAATGACTTCATGTGACCCACCCTATTCCTATATAAGTACTCAATGACCCCATGTGACCCACCCTAGTCCTATATAAGTACTCAAAGACCCCACGTGACCCCCCCCCCATGTCCTATATAAGTACTCAATGACCCCATGTGACCCAACCTATTCCTATATAAGTACTCAATAACCCCATGTGACCCACCCTAGTCCTATATAAGTACTCAATGACCCCATGTGACCCCCCTAGTCCTATACAAGTACTTAATGACCCCATGTGACCCCCCTAGTCATATATAAGTACTCAATGACCCCATGTGACCCACCCTAGTCCTATATAAGTACTCAATGACCACATGTGACCCCGCCCTAGTCCTATATAAGTACTTAATGACCCCATGTGAACCCCCCATGTCCTATATAAGTACTCAATGAACCCATGTGACCCCCCTAGTACTATATAAGTACTCAATGACCCCATGTGACGCACCCTAGTCCTATATAAGAACTCAATGACCCCATGTGACCCACCCTAGTAATATATAAGTACACAATGACCCCATGTGACCTACCCTAGTCCTATATAAGTACAAAATGACCCCATGTGACCCACCCTAGTCCTATATAAGTACTCAATGACCCCATGTGACCACCCCTAGTCATATATAAGTACTCAATGACCCCATGTGACCCACCCTAGTCCTATATAAGTACTCAATGACCCCATGTGACCCACCCTAGTCCTATATAAGTACTCAATGACCCCATGTGACCCCCCCTAGTCATATATAAGTACTCAATGACCCCATGTTACCCACCCTAGTCCTATATAAGTACTCAATGACCCCATGCGACCCACAGTAGTATAATATAAGTACACAATGACCCATGTGACCCACCCTAGTCCTATATAAATACAAAATGACCCCATGTGACCCACCCTAGTCCTATTTAAGTACTCAATGACCCCATGTGACCCCCTAGTCCTATATAAGTACTCAATGACCACATGTGACCCACCCTATTCCTATATAAGTACTCAATGATCCCATGTGACCCCCCTAGTCCTATATAAGTACTCAATGACCCCATCGACCCACCCTATTCCTATATAAGTACTCAATGACCCCATGTGACCCACCCTAGTCCTATATAAGTACTCAATGACCCCATGTGACCCCCCTAGTCCTATTCAAGTACTTAATGACCCCATGTGACCCCCCCTAGTCATATATAAGTACTCAATGACCCCATGTGACCCACCCTAGTAATATATAAGTACTCAATGACCCAATGTGACGCACCCTAGTCCTATATAAGAACTCAATGACCCCATGTGACCCACCCTAGTAATATATAAGTACACAATGACCCATGTGTCCCACCCTAGTCCTATATAAGTACTCAATGACCCCATGTGACCCCCTATTCCTATATAAGTACTTAATGACCCCATGTGACCCACCCTAGTCCTATATAAGTACTCAATGACCCCACGTGACCCCCCCATATCCTATATAAGTACTCAATGACCCCATGTAACCCCCCTAGTCCTATATAAGTACTTAATGACCCCATGTGACACCCCATGTCCTATATAAGTACTCAATGACCCCATTTGACCCCCCCTAGTCATATATAAGTAATCAATGACCCCATGTGACCCCCCCTAGTCCTATATAAGTACTCAATGACCCCATGTGACCCACCCTAGTCCTATATAAGTACTCAATGACCACACGTGACCCCTCCATGTCCTATATAAGTACTCAATGACCCCATGTGACCCACCCTATTCCTATATAAGTACTCAATGACCCCATGTGACCCACCCTATTCCTATATAAGTACTCAATGACCCCATGTGACCCACCCTAGTCCTATATAAGTACTCAATGACCCCACGTGACCCCCCCCATGTCCTATATAAGTACTCAATGACCCCATGTGACCCCACCCTATTCCTATATAAGTACTCAATGACCCCATGTGACCCCCCCTAGTCATATATAAGTACTCAATGACCCCATGTGACCCCCCTAGTCCTATATAAGTACTCAATGACCCCATCGACCCACCCTATTCCTATATAAGAACTCAATGACCCCATGTGACCCACCCTTGTCCTATATAAATACTCAATGACCCCATGTGACCCCCCTAGTCCTATACAAGTACTTAATGACCCCATGTGACCCCCCCTAGTCATATATAAGTACTCAATGACCCCATGTGACCCACCCTAGTCCTATATAAGTACTCAATGACCACATGTGACCCCCCCCTAGTCCTATATAAGTACTTAATGACCCCATGTGACCCCCCCATGTCCTATATAAGTACTCAATGAACCCATGTGACCCCCCTAGTACTATATAAGTACTCAATGACCTCATGTGACGCACCCTAATCCTATATAAGAACTCAATGACCCCATGTGACCCACCCTAGTAATATATAAGTACACAATGACCCATGTGACCCACCCTAGTCCTATATAAGTACAAAATGACCCCATGTGACCCACCCTAGTCCTATATAAGTACTCAATGACCCCATGTGACCCCCCCTAGTCATATATAAGTACTCAATGACCCCATGTGACCCACCCTAGTTCTATATAAGTACTCAATGACCACATGTGACCCCCCCCCTAGTCCTATATAAGTACTTAATGACCCCATGTGACACCCCATGTCCTATATAAGTACTCAATGACCCCATTTGACCTCCCCTAGTCATATATAAGTAATCAATGACCCCATGTGACCCACCCTAGTCCTATATTAGTACTCAATGACCCCACGTGACCACCCCATGTCCTATATAAGTACTCAATGACCCCATGTGACCCACCCTATTCCTATATAAGTACTCAATGACCCCATGTGACCCCCCCTAGTCATATATAAGTACTCAATGACCCCATGTGACCCCCCTAGTCCTATATAAGTACTCAATGACCCCATCGACCCACCCTATTCCTATATAAGTACTCAATGACCCCATGTGACCCACCCTAGTCCTATATAAGTACTCAATGACCCCATGTGACCCCCCTAGTCCTATACAAGTACTTAATGACCCCATGTGACCCCCCCTAGTCATATATAAGTACTCAATGACCCCATGTGACCCACCCTAGTCCTATATAAGTACTCAATGACCACATGTGACCCCCCCCCTAGTCCTATATAAGTACTTAATGACCCCATGTGACCCCCCATGTCCTATATAAGTACTCAATGAACCCATGTGACCCCCCTAGTACTATATAAGTACTCAATGACCCCATGTGACGCACCCTAGTCCTATATAAGAACTCAATGACCCCATGTGACCCACCCTAGTAATATATAAGTACTTAATGACCCCATGTGACCCCCCCTAGTCATATATAAGTACTCAATTACCCCATGTGACCCACCCTAGTCCTATATAAGTACTCAATGACCACATGTGACCCTCCCCTAGTCCTATATAAGTACTTAATGACCCCATGTGACCCCCCCATGTCCTATATAAGTAATCAATGACCACATGTGACCCCTCCCTAGTCCTATATAAGTACTTAATGACCCCATGTGACACCCCATGTCCTATATAAGTACTCAATGACCCCATTTGACCCCCCCCTAGTCATATATAAGTATTCAATGACCCCATGTGACCCCCCCTAGTCCTATATAAGTACTCAATGACCCCATGTGACCCACCTTAGTCCTATATAAGTACTCAATGACCACACGTGACCCCTCCATGTCCTATATAAGTACTCAATGACCCCATGTGACCCACCCTATTCCTATATAAGTACTCAATGACCCCATGTGACCCACCCTATTCCTATATAAGTACTCAATGACCCCATGTGACCCACCCTAGTCCTACATAAGTACTCAATGACCCCACGTGACCCCCCCATGTCCTATATAAGTACTCAATGACCCCATGTGACCCACCCTATTCCTATATAAGTACTCAATGACCCCATGTGACCCCCCCTAGTCATATATAAGTAATCAATGACCCCATGTGACCCACCCTAGTCCTATATAAGTACAAAATGACCCCATGTGACCCACCCTAGTCCTATATAAGTACTCAATGACCCCATGTGACCCCCCCTAGTCATATATAAGTACTCAATGACCCCATGTGACCCACCCTAGTCCTATATAAGTACTCAATGACCACATGTGACCCCCCCCCCCTAGTCCTATATAAGTACTTAATGACCCCATGTGACACCCCATGTCCTATATAAGTACTCAATGACCCCATTTGACCCCCCCTTGTCATATATAAGTAATCAATGACCCCATGTGACCCACCCTAGTCCTATATAAGAACTCAATGACCCCATGTGACCCCCCCTAGTCCTATATAAGTACTCAATGACCACACGTGACCCCTCCATGTCCTATATAAGTACTCAATGACCCCATGTGACCCACCCTAATCCTATATAAGTACTCAATGACTTCATGTGACCCACCCTATTCCTATATAAGTACTCAATGACCCCATGTGACCCCCCCTAGTCATATATAAGTACTCAATGACCCCATGTGACCCACCCTAGTCCTATATAAGTACTCAATGACCACATGTGACCCCCCCCCCTAGTCCTATATAAGTACTTAATGACCCCATGTGACACCCCATGTCCTATATAAGTACTCAATGACCCCATGTGACCCCCCCTAGTCATATATAAGTACTCAATGACCCCATGTGACCCACCCTAGTCCTATATAAGTACTCAATGACCCCACGTGACCCCACCCCATGTCCTATATAAGTACTCAATGACCACATGTGACCCCCCCCTAGTCCTATATAAGTACTTAATGACCCCATGTGACACCCCATGTCCTATATAAGTACTCAATGACCCCATTTGACCCACCCTATTCCTATATAAGTACTCAATGACCCCATGTGACCCACCCTATTCCTATATAAGTACTCAATGACCTCATGTGACCCCCCCTATTCCTATATAAGTACTTAATGACCCCATGTGACCCACCCTAGTCCTATATAAGTACTCAATGACCCCACGTGACCCCCCCATATCCTATATAAGTACTCAATGACCCCATGTGACGCACCCTAGTCCTATATAAGAACTCAATGACCCCATATGACCCACCCTAGTGATATATAAGTAATCAATGACCCCATGTGACCCACCCTAGTCCTATATAAGTACAAAATGACCCCATGTGACCCACCCTAGTCCTATATAAGTACTCAATGACCCCATGTGACCCCCCCTAGTCATATATAAGTACTCAATGACCCCATGTGACCCACCCTAGTCCTATATAAGTACTCAATGACCACATGTGACCCCCCCTATTCCTATATAAGTACTTAATGACCCCATGTGACCCACCCTAGTCCTATATAAGTACTCAATGACCCCACGTGACCCCCCCATATCCTATATAAGTACTCAATGACCCCATGTAACCCCCCTAGTACTATATAAGTACTCAATGACCACATGTGACGCACCCTAGTCCTATATAAGAACTCAATGACCCCATGTGACCCACCCTAGTAATATATAAGTAATCAATGACCCCATGTGACCCACCTTAGCCCTATATAAGTACAAAATGACCCCATGTGAACCACCCTAGTCCTATATAAGTACTCAATGACCCCATGTGACCCCCCCTAGTCATATATAAGTACTCAATGACCCCATGTGACCCACCCTAGTCCTATATAAGTACTCAATGACCACATGTGACCCCCCCCCCTAGTCCTATATAAGTACTTAATGACCCCATGTGACACCCCATGTCCTATATAAGTACTCAATGACCCCATTTGACCCCCCCTAGTCATATATAAGTAATCAATGACCCCATGTGACCCCCCCTAGTCCTATATAAGTACTCAATGACCCCATGTGACCCACCCTAGTCCTATATAAGTACTCAATGACCACACGTGACCCCTCCATGTCCTATATAAGTACTCAATGACCCCATGTGACCCACCCTATTCCTATATAAGTACTCAATGACCCCATGTGACCAACCCTATTCCTATATAAGTACTCAATGACCCCATGTGACCCACCCTAGTCCTATATAAGTACTCAATGACCCCACGTGACCCCACCCCATGTCCTATATAAGTACTCAATGACCACATGTGACCCCCCCCCTAGTCCTATATAAGTACTTAATGACCCCATGTGACACCCCATGTCCTATATAAGTACTCAATGACCCCATTTGACCCACCCTATTCCTATATAAGTACTCAATGACCCCATGTGACCCACCCTATTCCTATATAAGTACTCAATGACCTCATGTGACCCCCCCTATTCCTATATAAGTACTTAATGACCTCATGTGACCCACCCTAGTCCTATATAAGTACTCAATGACCCCACGTGACCCCCCCATATCCTATATAAGTACTCAATGACCCCATGTGACGCACCCTAGTCCTATATAAGAACTCAATGACCCCATATGACCCACCCTAGTGATATATAAGTAATCAATGACCCCATGTGACCCACCCTAGTCCTATATAAGTACAAAATGACCCCATGTGACCCACCCTAGTCCTATATAAGTACTCAATGACCCCATGTGACCCCCCCCTAGTCATATATAAGTACTCAATGACCCCATGTTACCCACCCTAGTCCTATATAAGTACTCAATGACCCCATGCGACCCACAGTAGTATAATATAAGTACACAATGACCCATGTGACCCACCCTAGTCCTATATAAATACAAAATGACCCCATGTGACCCACCCTAGTCCTATTTAAGTACTCAATGACCCCATGTGACCCCCTAGTCCTATATAAGTACTCAATGACCACATGTGACCCACCCTATTCCTATATAAGTACTCAATGATCCCATGTGACCCCCCTAGTCCTATATAAGTACTCAATGACCCCATCGACCCACCCTATTCCTATATAAGTACTCAATGACCCCATGTGACCCACCCTAGTCCTATATAAGTACTCAATGACCCCATGTGACCCCCCTAGTCCTATTCAAGTACTTAATGACCCCATGTGACCCCCCCTAGTCATATATAAGTACTCAATGACCCCATGTGACCCACCCTAGTAATATATAAGTACTCAATGACCCAATGTGACGCACCCTAGTCCTATATAAGAACTCAATGACCCCCATGTGACCCACCCTAGTAATATATAAGTACACAATGACCCATGTGTCCCACCCTAGTCCTATATAAGTACTCAATGACCCCCATGTGACCCCCTATTCCTATATAAGTACTTAATGACCCCATGTGACCCACCCTAGTCCTATATAAGTACTCAATGACCCCACGTGACCCCCCCATATCCTATATAAGTACTCAATGACCCCATGTAACCCCCCTAGTCCTATATAAGTACTTAATGACCCCATGTGACACCCCATGTCCTATATAAGTACTCAATGACCCCCATTTGACCCCCCCTAGTCATATATAAGTAATCAATGACCCCATGTGACCCCCCCTAGTCCTATATAAGTACTCAATGACCCCATGTGACCCACCCTAGTCCTATATAAGTACTCAATGACCACACGTGACCCCTCCATGTCCTATATAAGTACTCAATGACCCCATGTGACCCACCCTATTCCTATATAAGTACTCAATGACCCCATGTGACCCACCCTATTCCTATATAAGTACTCAATGACCCCATGTGACCCACCCTAGTCCTATATAAGTACTCAATGACCCCACGTGACCCCCCCCATGTCCTATATAAGTACTCAATGACCCCATGTGACCCACCCTATTCCTATATAAGTACTCAATGACCCCATGTGACCCCCCCTAGTCATATATAAGTACTCAATGACCCCATGTGACCCCCCTAGTCCTATATAAGTACTCAATGACCCCCATCGACCCACCCTATTCCTATATAAGAACTCAATGACCCCCATGTGACCCACCCCTTGTCCTATATAAATACTCAATGACCCCATGTGACCCCCCCTAGTCCTATACAAGTACTTAATGACCCCATGTGACCCCCCCCTAGTCATATATAAGTACTCAATGACCCCATGTGACCCACCCTAGTCCTATATAAGTACTCAATGACCACATGTGACCCCCCCTAGTCCCTATATAAGTACTTAATGACCCCATGTGACCCCCCCATGTCCTATATAAGTACTCAATGAACCCATGTGACCCCCCCTAGTACTATATAAGTACTCAATGACCTCATGTGACGCACCCTAATCCTATATAAGAACTCAATGACCCCCATGTGACCCACCCTAGTAATATATAAGTACACAATGACCCATGTGACCCACCCTAGTCCTATATAAGTACAAAATGACCCCATGTGACCCACCCTAGTCCTATATAAGTACTCAATGACCCCATGTGACCCCCCCTAGTCATATATAAGTACTCAATGACCCCATGTGACCCACCCTAGTTCTATATAAGTACTCAATGACCACATGTGACCCCCCCCCCTAGTCCTATATAAGTACTTAATGACCCCATGTGACACCCCATGTCCTATATAAGTACTCAATGACCCCATTTGACCTCCCCCTAGTCATATATAAGTAATCAATGACCCCATGTGACCCACCCTAGTCCTATATTAGTACTCAATGACCCCCACGTGACCACCCCATGTCCTATATAAGTACTCAATGACCCCATGTGACCCACCCTATTCCTATATAAGTACTCAATGACCCCATGTGACCCCCCCTAGTCATATATAAGTACTC
The DNA here is from genome assembly GCF_024137725.1 of Prorops nasuta. Classification (NCBI taxonomy): domain Eukaryota; kingdom Metazoa; phylum Arthropoda; class Insecta; order Hymenoptera; family Bethylidae; genus Prorops; species Prorops nasuta. Next base: position 2,089,869 of record NW_027116837.1, read on the forward strand.
AATGACCCCATGTGACCCCCCTAGTCCTATATAAGTACTCAATGACCCCATCGACCCACCCTATTCCTATATAAGTACTCAATGACCCCATGTGACCCACCCTAGTCCTATATAAGTACTCAATGACCCCATGTGACCCCCCCTAGTCCTATACAAGTACTTAATGACCCCATGTGACCCCCCCCTAGTCATATATAAGTACTCAATGACCCCCATGTGACCCACCCTAGTCCTATATAAGTACTCAATGACCACATGTGACCCCCCCCCCTAGTCCTATATAAGTACTTAATGACCCCATGTGACCCCCCCATGTCCTATATAAGTACTCAATGAACCCATGTGACCCCCCTAGTACTATATAAGTACTCAATGACCCCCATGTGACGCACCCTAGTCCTATATAAGAACTCAATGACCCCATGTGACCCACCCTAGTAATATATAAGTACTTAATGACCCCCATGTGACCCCCCCCTAGTCATATATAAGTACTCAATTACCCCCATGTGACCCACCCTAGTCCTATATAAGTACTCAATGACCACATGTGACCCTCCCCTAGTCCTATATAAGTACTTAATGACCCCATGTGACCCCCCCCATGTCCTATATAAGTAATCAATGACCACATGTGACCCCTCCCTAGTCCTATATAAGTACTTAATGACCCCATGTGACACCCCATGTCCTATATAAGTACTCAATGACCCCATTTGACCCCCCCCCTAGTCATATATAAGTATTCAATGACCCCATGTGACCCCCCCTAGTCCTATATAAGTACTCAATGACCCCATGTGACCCACCTTAGTCCTATATAAGTACTCAATGACCACACGTGACCCCCTCCATGTCCTATATAAGTACTCAATGACCCCATGTGACCCACCCTATTCCTATATAAGTACTCAATGACCCCATGTGACCCACCCCTATTCCTATATAAGTACTCAATGACCCCATGTGACCCACCCTAGTCCTACATAAGTACTCAATGACCCCACGTGACCCCCCCCATGTCCCTATATAAGTACTCAATGACCCCATGTGACCCACCCTATTCCTATATAAGTACTCAATGACCCCATGTGACCCCCCCCTAGTCATATATAAGTAATCAATGACCCCATGTGACCCACCCTAGTCCTATATAAGTACAAAATGACCCCATGTGACCCACCCTAGTCCTATATAAGTACTCAATGACCCCATGTGACCCCCCCCTAGTCATATATAAGTACTCAATGACCCCATGTGACCCACCCTAGTCCCTATATAAGTACTCAATGACCACATGTGACCCCCCCCCCCTAGTCCTATATAAGTACTTAATGACCCCATGTGACACCCCCATGTCCTATATAAGTACTCAATGACCCCATTTGACCCCCCCCCTTGTCATATATAAGTAATCAATGACCCCATGTGACCCACCCTAGTCCTATATAAGAACTCAATGACCCCCATGTGACCCCCCCTAGTCCTATATAAGTACTCAATGACCACACGTGACCCCTCCATGTCCTATATAAGTACTCAATGACCCCATGTGACCCACCCTAATCCTATATAAGTACTCAATGACTTCATGTGACCCACCCTATTCCTATATAAGTACTCAATGACCCCATGTGACCCCCCCCTAGTCATATATAAGTACTCAATGACCCCATGTGACCCACCCTAGTCCTATATAAGTACTCAATGACCCACATGTGACCCCCCCCCCCCCTAGTCCTATATAAGTACTTAATGACCCCATGTGACACCCCCATGTCCTATATAAGTACTCAATGACCCCATGTGACCCCCCCTAGTCATATATAAGTACTCAATGACCCCATGTGACCCACCCTAGTCCTATATAAGTACTCAATGACCCCACGTGACCCCACCCCCATGTCCTATATAAGTACTCAATGACCACATGTGACCCCCCCCTAGTCCTATATAAGTACTTAATGACCCCATGTGACACCCCATGTCCTATATAAGTACTCCAATGACCCCATTTGACCCACCCTATTCCTATATAAGTACTCAATGACCCCATGTGACCCACCCTATTCCTATATAAGTACTCAATGACCTCATGTGACCCCCCCCTATTCCTATATAAGTACTTAATGACCCCATGTGACCCACCCTAGTCCTATATAAGTACTCAATGACCCCACGTGACCCCCCCCATATCCTATATAAGTACTCAATGACCCCATGTGACGCACCCTAGTCCTATATAGAACTCAATGACCCCATATGACCCACCCTAGTGATATATAAGTAATCAATGACCCCCATGTGACCCACCCTAGTCCTATATAAGTACAAAATGACCCCATGTGGACCCCACCCTAGTCCTATATAAGTACTCAATGACCCCATGTGACCCCCCCCCTAGTCATATATAAGTACTCAATGACCCCATGTGACCCACCCTAGTCCTATATAAGTACTCAATGACCACATGTGACCCCCCCCCTATTCCTATAT